>NC_044196.1:1152074-1452074 GCF_900880675.1 Sparus aurata | reverse complement strand
ACAGACATGGTTCCCACACAGAGAGACCGTTCTGTTAAATAATAAGATCTGTTTTGTTACCAAAAGTTGGAGAGAAGGATCAAAAGGTGACCTCTCACCAGATTTCAGAGAGAGACTTCTTGAACAGGACTTGTGTTTCTGGATACAAAACTAATCTTATTATTTAACAAAACGGTCTCTGTAGGAATATTTTCTGTCAGACTCTGAGAATAACAACCTCAGCCTGTCAGAGACAAAAACACTTGTAGTGGACTGAAGTTTGACGGTCGGAGTTGCCCATAAGGATCACGTTGCAGTTGTGTCATGGCTGCCAGCTGAGGAGATCAACTGGACGGATCTAAAACATTCATGAAGTATACATCATTTGCATATCAAACATGTAAATATAGTTCCAGGTTAAAAAGATCCAGAATTCCCCTTAAACTTCACAAAAGTTCAGACAAGTAAACGCCCCTGACAGAAAAATAATCTGTACTGTGTCCGCTAACAAATCATGCAATAAACACCAGAAAGACATTCTGTTGTTTGTGAATTCTTAATTAGACAAACTGTCGACACAACACTGGTGTCACGAATAGGACGCTCAACTGATCTGACAACAGACACACAGAGTCCCTGAAACCTCTGCTGGAAAGACAGGATAGAAGAAGAGTTCAGAGGTCTGAGGACGGGATCGAATCATCACAGTGTTTGTTGATTTAACAAAGACAGATAAAGTTCATTCACAGGTGTCTTTCAGCTCAGGGGAATCTTCAGAATTGCAAATACTTTAACACAAGAAAGTCATTTGGTTGTTTGTGAATTTAATATGGGATGAACTGTCTCCACAACAGGACCTCTGATTTACATCCAAACACAACTCCAACATATCCAAATAGAACACATTCAGTTTCCTCAACAACTCAACACTGAACAAAACACAAAAATAACCATGAGAACATTTAAAATTTAACCTAACAACTCAAGAGACTTGTTTCAGACTTCCCACCTTCAGTTCAGATCTAAAAATACTTTTTCAATACTCTCTGGACTCTTCAGTCCTGTCTTCAGACTCTGGTAAATGTCAATCTGGATCTGTTATCCTGGCTGGTTCTGGTTCTCCTCAGGCCTCTCCATCAGCTTCTGTGTCCATCTGTTCAGCTGAACCTCTAAGTTTGGTTATGATGAAGCTGTGACGTGTTACAAAGAACACACTTGTGTTTATTTAACGTGCCGGGTGAATGTTTTCTCACAACCACTGCAACAGAAGAATTTCTCTCCTGTGTGCACGGCCATGTGTCATACTTCTCTTATGCTGGGAATTAATTTGGATATTAATTGATTATTAATTACATTGTTATTGTTAATTAATTAAATTATGGTTTATTAATGTGTAGTAGTTCCGACCAAGCAATCTGATTGGTCAACAAAAAATTTAGAACATGCTCAAATCAGCATGACAGCACGCCTGACTCATTACTCAAAATATTACTCCGCCAAGTCTGTGGCAACATTGTATCATCTCCATGGCAACATTGTATCTGTCAGAGCTAGAGTAGGAAATGGCGGAAAATTGGCTACAAAATGGATCGGTTTGTTGTTAATTTTGATTTATTTGGTGGTCTCAGTTTGGATGAATGGTTGGAGGAGGATGAGAAGAACCAAATGACAAAAAAGGAAAAAGGGAAAGGTTTGTGCCGATGTCACATGAAGAGTTCAGTCAACTGGAACTGTGCAGGAATGAACAGACTACGTCCCGATCAACGTCTTGGGCTGTCAGATGTTTTCAGGAGTATCTGAAAAGCACGAAACAGGATGTAGATTTTGTAACTATAACAAAAGAGGAGGTAAACAGGATTCTTCGTGAATTTTATGTGAGATAAAACTGAAACTTCTCTGTTCTTTATAATTAGATAATAATACGATAAAAATGAAACAAGTCCATGCTGAGTATTTTGTTATTATTGTTTTTTAGAAACGTTATTTATTACTCATGGAAATAATTCACAAACCACCTGTCAGCTGCCAAAGTCACATTAATAGAATAAAGTGTCCCGTTTTAGCCGAGAGGGTAGCCGATTCCCTTCGGTGTGAGAGACACTATTGTGACTGTGGTGAAAACGTTTTATAAAAAATTTAAAAGAAAAAAATCAACATCTTTGTTATAACTTGGGCAATAAAAATAAGCATTTTCTGTTTATCTGAGCAGTTTTGATTTAGTTCGGAAAATTCTGAGACTGCGATAAAATATCAGCGCCAGCTCAGAGTTCATCATCTGGGACTAGAAAAATGTCCATCAACAAATCTGAACACTGACCGTCTCAACCAGCTGTTATTATAATATGGGATTGTGCAAAATTACCACAGATGCTGCTCAGTTATCATCAACAGTGTTTATTACAGTTTTCTCCAAAACACAAACCACCTACCTTAACAAACAACAGTTGTTCTCTCCAAAAAACATGAGCAAAGCCAAAACCAACATATAAATGAAGATATGAGTGTGTGTGTGTGTGTGTGTGTGTGTGGTGGTGGTGGGGGGGGGACGGACGAAACAACCTTCAACCATGTCATGAATGTTGGCGTTGCACAGTTTGGCCACCAGAGGGCACTCTACAACGTCCCTGTTAGAAACACTCGTTTTTTGTTGTTATTGTTGTTATAAGTTTATTTTTAAACAGCCTTATCATATTATTTCAGTGAGGACTCAAATAACTACAAATAACTAATGTTACGGAAATCTTTTTATGTGTTGTTACAGGTTTCTGGATTTAGTTATATTGTATAAATATATATATATATATATCAAAGCAAGGAAGCTCTGTCTGTCTGTCTGTCTGTGTGTTTGACTCAAACATCTCTGTGAATCAGGATCAGACTGACCTGAGAGTTTCAACATGGCTGCTACTTGGTTTAAGGGTGTGCGACGTCGCATTTGTTTGGACTGCAATGATACCATTGATAAAGAGCCAATCACTGCACAGCCCACCGCCACCCCCCCCACCAAACAAGCAGATTTATACCTGCAGCGGTGCGAGCTGGACTGGGAGGAGATCTGGACACGCAAGGACAACAAACTGTGGATGTTCCTGTGCAGCTAGCTGCTAGCCCACCACCACCTCCTCCTGAGTCGACAGACGTGCCAGTGCATCACGTGACCAATTTAAGATGACGTAGCAGCAAGACGCAGCCTCCGTGAGTCTCGGTTCCGACGTATGTGTTGGAGCTGCCTTCAAACTATATATACCAGTTTTTAAATTGTGTTGATAGGCCAAGTAAAACCGGACTTATGATAAATAATGTCCGCCATGCTTTTTTTCGCGAACATTGCGGTCACGTTTGCTGCACGTTTGGTGCGGGAAGAATAAACGGGCTTCTCTCACGAAGCAAAGAAGTGTTTGCTTTGTGCTACTGCTTTTCCTATTGGTGGAGAAAGGCACCACACCAACCAATTACAAAATTAAATGGCAAACTACGTGATTTGGTTGCATAGGAACAGGGGGAAGTTGTCGGAGGGATAGTGATGGTGATAGAGACAGAGATAGCAAGTTTTAAGAGTTGAGAGATTTGTCACATTAAGCATGTTTGGGGTGTATTGTTAGTGTTTAGTTTAGTGTGCAGTTGAGTCGTTTTTTTTTTTAATGAGGCAAAGCAATGAGGAGACTGCTGAATGTTCAGTGGGAGCTGGGGAAACAGATCACTACATATAACTTTGTAAATTTAAGAATTTTTTTGCAAACAGCAATTTATATATTTGCATTATAAGTAATAAAAAATGTTTTTTTTTTTAACACATTTGTGGTTTTCACAGTTAAAAAAAAAAATGTATCTACTCGGATTTTATGTTTTTTGTCATTTTAGGTCCATTGTGTTAAAACAGTTGAAAAAATAACTGCACAGTCACATGTGTGAGGTTGTGCTGAAAATAATGACACCAAGTAATTAGTTTCTAAGGTGAAATATAATGGCAAAATCAAAAATAGTCAAAAATGGCCAATTATACCCTGAAATATCGGATTTCACAACAAGCCTAAATATCCCTGACGTCGCACCCTCAAACACTGCCTCATTTGGCCATCCATGAAAAAGTTACTTAACCTCCCACTTTTCTATAAGAATACATACATATGTGTATATATATATACACACATTGGAATATCGGATTTTTAAATCACAAAATATTTTTATCGGCCTTTAAAATCCTTTATTGGTTGGGCTCTCAATCTGATTCTGCTGAATCATATGATATAAAAATGGCCGCTGTAAGTGTATCGACCAAAGGTGATCACTTCACGAGCACGCAAAATATGAACAAAGATGGCTGTTTTGTAGTCTTTTACTTCGTGTGCAGTTTGATTGCATGTGAGCAGGGGTGGAGTGGCAATCGGGACAATCGGGAGGTTTCACGGTCATCCGGCCGATGAATTTGCACAAACCGGCCCACAGATTATTCTGAGCGGCCGTGAGATGTATGAGGCTCATCAAATTTATTGATGTTGTTTAAATTATCCGCGAATATCTCTAAGATCGATGTGTGTTACAACATGTTGCCATCAGCTGAACCTTTAACCACATTCACCACAATTCGATGGTTTCTCTCCTGTGTGAATCTTTGTGTGCCTGATAAGATTTGGCTGTTGCCTAAATCTTTTACCACATTCAAGACAACTAAATGGTTTCTCTCCTGTGTGAATCTTTGCATGTCTGATTAGACAGTGCTTTCGGACAAATCTTTTACCGCATTCACCACAACTGAACGGTTTCTCTCCTGTGTGAATGTTTTTGTGTCTGGTAAGATGTTGCTGCCGGCTGAATCTTTTACCACATTCACAACAAACGAATGGTTTCTCTCCTGTGTGAATCTTTGTGTGTCTGAGAAGATTTGGATGTTGCCTGAATCTTTTACCACATTCGCGACAACTAAATGGTTTCTCACCTGTGTGAATCTTTGAGTGTGTGGTAAGATCTTGCTTTCGGATGAAACTTTGACCACATTCACCACAACTAAATGGTTTCTCTCCTGTGTGAATCTTTGTGTGTGTGATAAGATCTTGCTTTCGGGTGAAACTTTGGCCACATTCACCACAACTAAATGGTTTCTCTCCTGTGTGAATCTTTGTGTGTCTGATAAGATGTTGCTGTTGACTGAATCTTGTGCCACATTCACGACAACTGAATGGTTTCTCTCCTGTGTGAATCTTTGTGTGTGTAATAAGATTTTGTTTTTGGGTGAATTTTTTACCACATTCACCACAACTGAAACGTTTCTCTCCTGTGTGAATCCTTCTGTGTCTGGTAAGAACCTGCTGGTAGTTGAAACTTTTACCACATTCACCACAACTAAATGGTTTCTCTCCTGTCTGAATGATCTTACAAATCCTCAGTTTTGAGATTTTGCTAGCTCTTTCACCGCAGAAAATAAACAGTTCCTTGTCAGTACCACATCCTACACCACTTACAGGGACTTCAATGTTTTTCTGAGAGTTTAAACTTGACTGAGGTTCTTTTGTCTCACACCAAAAATCATCATTAACTTCAGCCTGAGGTTCAGGAGAGTCTTCAGCCTCAGTTTCAGGAGAATCTTCAGCCTCAGGTTCAGGAGAGTTTGCTGCCCTGTCTTCAGTCCCTGATTGTAAATGTCTATCTGGAATTGAGTTCCTGGCTGGTTCTGGTCCACCACAGTCCTGTCCATCAGCTTCTATTTTCATCTGTTCAGTTTGTCTTTGATGAAGCTGCGAGGACTGAGGTTTCTCTTCATCGTTATCTTCATGCTTCACAGGAACAAGAGTGAATGTGAACTCAGTGATATCAGCTTCCTCCTGATTAGTCCACAGTTCCTCCTGTTCATCTTTAATGTGTGGGGGCTCTGGGTCCTGCTGGTCCACACTGGAGCTCCCCTCCTGCTGCCCGGAAGAAACCTTTTTCTGACCAAACAACAGCTGCTGGACATCTGCAGGACACGGGAGACAAAAAGACAAATGTTAGGCCAACAGAAAAAAGTTCATATCAGGTTGATATTTAGCCAAATACTGGAGTGGACAGGTAACCCCACATTGTTCCACTGAACATCATGAGAAATGACAAATATTGATGAATTCAAACAGTGAGTAAGTGTACTATTGTGTTGGAAAATAAATCAATCAAAAACAATAGATTTTCAATGTTTATTTATAATTCTTACTTGTGGTTTTCTGCACCTACATTTTGACGCTTCATGCACCTTAATAACCTCCAAATGTTTTTATTTTATTTTTTTTTTTTTTAAAGAATTTTTGTGGCATAGACACCTTTATTAGCAGTAGACAGAGAGGAAACATGGGAGAGAGAGGGGGAGGTGACATGCAGCAAAGGACCTCCGGCCGGAACCGAAAAGCTTCTCATTGCATTCAGACAAAATAAAGTAAGTATTCATGCTGCATTACTCATGCTTGTTTGATCACAGGGTTGTTAACTCTTAATCGCGTCTACTTGCGCAACGTGAATAGAAATAACTGTGAACGCGTGGCACCCAGCCAGAGTCTGCAGCTTCCAGCGCTACTTGAAGCTAACAGGTGCCCAGTTCTCAGCTGCGTAGCATCTGTCCATCTGTCTCCACTGAGTGGCAGCTTCTTAACAGGTGTGTTAAAAACAATAGATCTGTCTTGCCACATTAATGTAAACCCAAATCCCACAATAGTCTCTAGTCACTGCTCTTCTACATTAAATCCTGACTGTTATATGTCGCCCTCTCTACATACCCAGGGAATGTACTGTGATGTCATCATGCAGTATACATTTCCCCAGTGAAAACACTGAGGAGGTCTTGAACACTCAGTACTGCTCCATCAGTGAGCTACAGTCCACACATCCTGTTGGAGAGGTCTCTGTTCCTGCAGACTTCAACCAGGCCAACATGAAGAAGGTTCTCCCTGGTTATCACCAACATGAGGACTCTGTGACTCGGGGAGTTTACACACTACACCATCAGTACACTAACATCAAGGGGGCTTTTAAAGCAGTCCGCCGCCCCACCTGGGCTCCTCTGACTGGGCATAAGTGTGTTGTAGGACTGCTTTGAATGTTCTGTCTGCTTTATGTTTAAAGTTACAGCCACTGACCAGCAAACAGTCAATGTGGAGCTGAATGCAGAAGCTGTAACTGGATACAAACACAAATGCATAGAGATACCAACGTTGGTATCTGGTCTGACCGCGACAGACCCAGACCCGACCCAGAGGCAGAGACAGAGGCATGACAGGAGCTTAGAGGCCTTTCAGTTCAGCAGAGAATATCCAGGTAGATAATAGTGATGGAAATAATATTTTAGTCATCTTCAGCATTAGTTAATATCAATTTTAAAAGTGCAACTGGTCATTTGTTATGTCAGCCAACTCAAAAAGTATAAATAATGCTCAAAACTTCGTATAAAACATTTATCCCATTGAAACATGTTATCTAACTGAATACATTTACTGGAATAGAAACAAATCTGCTTAATATAATATGTCTCAGATTTAACTGAATATAATTACCCTTTTGTGTTGACTGTGAAAGAGATACTGTATGATTACTATATTTAAACTACAAGTAGATGTACTACAGACTTAATTATCTTATTATTTCACTTAGCCGATTCTCCAAGAGTTTCTGAACACTTAACAAACAAATCCAGACATAACAATGATGGGGGAAACTGTTTTGTTACTGTTCTGTTGTTTCTGAACAAAAACTTTTATTCTGGTATTAAAGTATTTTCTATTTACAAAACGTTGCCCACATTCTGTCCTGGGTTTTAACTAATCAATAATCCAAAGGAAAAATCACAAAAACACTTAGCCTAAAGTTCATGAAAGTTCATTCAGATTTAGCAATTTGATGATGCATCCACTTCAATTATTAAAAAGGTATGAGCAATACTGGCGCTATATCTAGGCTTGGCTCGGATCAAAACCAAATCCTGCAGTATCGCACACTAGTGTTGTCACGATACCAAAATTATGACTTCGGTACGATACCTGCCTAAAATATCTCAATACCGATACTGAAACGATACCACGGCGGAAAACTAAAACATCACCAAAAGTAATGGAATAAATTTTAGATGACAGAATGTGGAACTTAAAATTATCTGTACCTGTATCCAAGAAGCCAAGTGTCTTAAAAAATTAACAGCACATTCAGCATAAATGAACATAAATGACATTAACTGTAAGTCTGGCAATTCATGAAATAAGATAATACTTTATTCGTCCCACGAAGGGGAAATTTGCAATTTGCCTTTGATGTTGATAAAGTTCAAACCCTGGATTATTTGCCTGCAAACTACATTAGTGCACTAAAGTACAACACAAATGACCCAGACCTGGTGGAGGTCTGTGCTCTAATCACACCATTTTATAATAAGATAAATTACAATATTTATTATAAATTATTTACAAAAATGTACATGCTATGATTATATTACTAGTACTTATTGTCTTAAAATAGATACATTATAAGTGGTGTTGTTGATCAGCATACTTGTGAACACCAGCGCATGTTCTGGTAAAGTTCATGTTAACAGTGTGAACGTTGTGTTTGCATACAGAGATGTGTGGAACCACATCGGACTGTTAGCTTTACCCCTGACTGCCTCCTGCAACTCTGATGGTGAAGAAAGTTTGCTTGACTTCCATCCGGGGGATATTTAACGTTATGTTATCTATCGCTAACCTGCAGCTCTTTGAACTCTTTGAACAAGTCTGCATGTCTGTCAGCTGAAAGTGGCATGAGTGCTCCTGCCGACCGTCCAAGGCTTGTTGAAAAAGCAGACGCTTACGTTGCCGACAATAAGGGCAAGCCCACGGACTCCACAAAGCCCTTCTGTAAACGATGCTTTAAATCCGTAATGGCCAAGAGAGCCAACATGTCTGTGTCGCTCTGCTCTGTGACTGTCACTGTGAAGCCACGCCCACTCTGACTGCAGGCAGTGAGGAAGCAGAGGGAAGCTGCACACAGACACGCTGCCCCGCTGTCGCACTAAGTTCAAAAAGTACCGATACTAATAAAATGTGAAAAAGTATTGTTCTTAACGGTTGGGTACCGCGGTACCATTCTAGTATCGGTTTACCGTGTAACACTATGGCACACCATCAAACACCTGACCTGTAGACGGAAGTGAATCTAAAAACAGTCTTTGTAAAGTTGGAACCACAGTTTGTTTTTTTACAAATCAGAAGGATTGTTTTTGTGACTGGAAGGTGACACAAGGGGTCACATGACCTGGAAGCTACTGACTAAAAACACAGAATATACATGTAAACAAGTGATTTGTAAACTAATAATATATCTAAAGTTATATCTAATCTAATAATTGCATGTTAAATATCCCACCAGGGACAAAAACACTCTGGACCACTGCTACACTACTTTAAAGGATGAATATCTCTTTGTCCCCCGTGCAGCTTTGGGGCTCTCTGATCACTGCATGGTTCATCTTCTCCCAAATTACAGGCAGAAATTCAAATCTGCTAGTAGTTTCCTGTAGTGAAGACTGTGAAGAGATGGACCACAGAGTCAAAGCTGGAGTTACAGACCTGCTTCGGTGTGGAATTTGTACAGGAGATCACCAACTACAGGAAACCATCCCCCCACATTGCAGTGAAGTGTGAAATGGCTGACGACCTGAATGTCTTCTACTGCAGGTTTGAGAAGTCAACATTCACACCCATCACCCACTCCAGCATCAAACAACCCTAATCACCCACTCCAGCACCTCAGCCCTCCCTACTGACCCCCCACCATCACTCAGGGTCTGTGAAGTGTCAGCTCTTCAGGCAGCAGAAGACCAGGAAAGCTCCAGGCCCAGACGGCGTCTCACCCTAATGTCTGAAGCTCTGTGCTGACCAGCTGGGCCAGGAAAGAAATCTCGAGCCTGCGCAGAGCGCAAAATCCGATCTGATCTGATGGAACGTATACATGCAGGAGTAATGTGACTATCAAATAATCTGGATGCTTTAATCCGACTATGAGAAATCCGATCCGGTCCGATTTTAGTCAGACTAAGGTGTATACATGCATCTTAAAGATCCCATCATAGTCAGACTAACACAGTAATTCAGTTTTCTCGAGTGTCTTTTAAACGCACTGACTTCCACTTCTGAAATAACATCATGTTACACAATGTTCTGCAGGCAGCCGAGGCTACTGTAGGTTTGGTGTATAGATGTAGCATAATGAAATGAAATTAGGTCGATCAATTTTTGCAAAATAAAATTATTTATTTATAAATATTGTATATAAATATTAAGTAGCACATTGTAAGTAGGCTATTACTATCTCTATTTGAGAACTTTATCCATTTACATCGTTCCTACCTCAGTAATCTATTTTTTATTTGTTTTATTTTATTTTAGTATTTAGTATTGAATCCTTAAAAGGAACTGTATTTACCAGCTCTACTCCAGGGCTACTGAAAGTTTCCTGACTGTGAATGCCCATTAGATTACATTAGTGACAGTGAATAACTATTTGTTCATAGCATTTGTTAAAGATAACTTTCTCTGACAAATAAATGAAAAGCATGTTGGAACTAGCACTGTCTCCTCTCTTGCAGTGCCAGAATGTAGCTACCTACTTTTAACCTCAGACTGTCACAATGATGTATCAAATGTCAGACTGCCCCATTTTTTCAGTTTTAACCTGACTAAACAAGACACAATTGATTTTCCTAACGATCAGTGTATACCGAACCGAACCGACCACTGTGACCACAAAACCGTGATATGAACCGAACCGTGGATTTTGTGAACGTTCCACCCCAATTCTTAAACATATAATAAAAGAGACCTCTGAACACTTGACACTTTACTTATTTGATTTTTTTATACCATTCTTTTGTTCTTCTTGTTGAATGTTTGTTATGTTAAGTTTATGTTCATGTTTGCGTCTGAACATTGAGAGCAAAATTTCAATAAAGCTGATTCTGATATATCTGATGTTATAATTTATTGAAAGTTATATCTAAACTAGTATATAAAATAATATCTCAACTAAAGTTACATCTAATCTATTGATAAAAATGCTGATTTCCCAACAGAATATTAATTAAAATTAGAAAAAGCACTTAAGTCCAATACAAAGAGATGTGTGTCACTCAACCAGAATCTGGACACAGTTCGGCTCTGGTTCTGAGTCAATGGGTCACATGACCCGGAAGCTATTGAACAAAGATGCAGATTTGTGTCGGTGCCGACAGTGAAGAAGGAGGAGAACGAACCTGCTCTGTGTAACCGAAGCTGAGGCGTTAAAGCAGAGTCCAGTAGGTTCCGGTGTCGCTGGTTCTGCTCTGTGGACCGACACAGTTCCTCCTCGTACTCTGCTATCGTCCTTTCAAACAGCGCACATATCTCCTCAGCAGCCGCAGTCAGTCGCTGCTTCACCAACGATCTCAGAATCTGGACTTTAGACATTTTCACACAGTCACACTGTTTACAGCTAGCATGCTAAGCTAACGTGTGTATACTCGTATCTGGCGGGAGATGAGTCTGAGAGCAAACAGCACAAAGTCCATCACACACGTTCATCCAGACTGTCACTACGTCACTACCGTGGACGGCTCATCTCTAATCGATCATCAATAATCAGAAGAAAAGCGATCTGAGCGGCAGGAGAGTCCACGAGAGTCCAGGAGAGTCCGGCTGCAGAGCTCCACTGTGGGGTCGCTTCCGGTCCTCCAGCCTCAGGCCGGGAAGTCCGTGCAAGAAACTTCAAAATAAAATCATGTACACACTTTTCGGTGTAAGCGCTATTGTCGCGATTTTCTCTCTGAATTATATTAAATTAATCAACACTGTAATGTTAAAACCATTAATTTCTTAAATGTGACATACATGTTGATCTTGCCGCTTATGTCTACGTAGTATGTGACGTCAGTAGGCTTATCTGTATCAGTTTAGCAACATATCGATTTAATAAGTCATCAACATTAATTCCGTCAGCATAAACTCCGTCCATGTAGCTTAGTGACGTCAGTTCATATAAAACCATTAGACCACTGTATATTATATATTCATAATATAATTATATATTTAAACTCTGCAAGCAACCTCAGCGTACATGCGGAGGGCAGAAGCAGTTAATTAAATCCACATCAATGTAGGAACACAAGCCCTTTCGTCTCTGCATCTTAAAGAGGTCCGGTTCTGCCATGATTACCTTTGACCCAAACTGGCTCATTCTTCCAGCATATGGGCCTGAGAGCCCCTCTAGCCTCTCACCTGACAAGAAGAGGACAAACTGTCTCTGCATCTCACAGAGTTCCCGTTTCTGTCATTAATTAGCAAGCTGACTGTTTTCTCTAAAGGATGTTCGTCTCAAAACTTCTCTACCAAGTAAGAAGAGAAGATGTTTTTGTTGCTATAAACACGTCACTGGAGACTTCTTGATTTAATTTATGACAAATACCCACATCTGCCCCCCCCCCCCCCCCCCCCAAAAAAAAGAAAATGAACTCCTTTTCCTCAGGTCAAACGAGGTCAAGCACAATAGTCTTTTCACTCCACATCACAAGAAATGGGAAATGTTTTCTAACACGGTTATTAGGATTTAATGTGTCTTTAACAATTGTAAATTAGGTAACTGATGTCTACACTCTTTGAAGCAGCATACATTCTCCAGTGGGGTCAGAGGTTGGTTAGGGAAACCTAATCCAGCCTCCCCCACTCTACGTTCAGTCTACAACAATCTCTATACTCGTCTGAGTTCCAATAGGTTCTGAATGATTAATAAACTACAGTCTCACCTTCTTAATTTGAATTTATTATGAAACTGTAGGATATATCCATACAACTCTCAGATCATTCCTTATTCCTTATTTAACACTTTGTTATTTACCAGTAAAATGTGTCTGACATGTTTTGTTAAGATAGGACAAGAAGGAATATGTATAAGTCCTTGGTTCTACTGTGTGTGTATATTCAAATGTTTCATGCCTTAATCATGTTTTAATTCTTTTTGAGTGATAAGTGATTTTACTCACGTCACATCTTTTCACAAAGACAAAAATTCGACTTTTAAGATGGTGACACTTCTGGAACTCCGCCGGCTACAGGCCATAAAATGAGAGACATGCTCTCTGCTCACTCATCTATCTCTCCTTTCTCCTCTTTCTTTGATTTTAATTCTAAAGTATAATCTTTAATTTACTTTTATTTTTGCAACAAGCTCTAAGAAAAGCAAATTGAATCTTTAAGTGCTTCATTTTTTATTTTTAACAGAACGAAGTTCTTTCTTTTTTGATATTTAATATATCATTAAGTATCACCGCCTGATCCAGAAGAAGTTGAATTGGTTCAAGAATCAGAACTCAGGAACCACCACTTGAAACCACAGAGAAAAGTCTTTTCAAGACTATCCTCATTTGAAGAAGAATGTTGCAATTCAGGGTGGCTGTAGGTAGAGGTAGAGCAGGTCAACTAGTGATCGGAAGGTTGCTGGTTCAAATCCTGGCTGAGCTGAGCTGAGCTGCATGTCGAAGTGTCCTTGAGCAAGATACTGAACCCCACATTGCTCCTGACGGCCCTGCGATGAGCTGGCAACTTGTCCACGGTGTACCCTGCCTTTGCCCGGAGACAGCTGGGATTGGCCCCAGCAACAAAACCCTCAACCCCTTGAATAAGGGATCAAGCGGTAATAGACGATGACATGTCATTTCTTTTATTTCAACCTGACTTATTTAGTTAATAAACATATATAACCATTTGTCGCTGTCTGGAGCTTAATTTTAATGTGGAGAACCGATGGATCCGTGTAAAGACATCACTGCTTCAGAATATGAGATTAAATATAGATTTTGAAATTGAATAAACTGCTCAAGCCAAACTTGTTCAGTTAGATGTTTGCAATAATTTCCTCCGGATCATTCCAATAATTAAACAACGGAGGTTGTGCCCCATTTATAGTGTGTGATAAATCGCCAGTGATTAATTACCTTGATTATTAAGTGGTTAATCTCCTAAATCAACATATAAACATAATTAGCCTCTGCTTTTTAGATTTCATGTACCATATTTATCATGTTTTATACATTATTTTATTGCTGTGCAGCCTCTGCCAGTTCCTCCTCTCCCATCTGGACTGCATCGGGCAGCTCCGCCTTGCCTGAAAACAAATGCTGGTTTGTTTCCACCCATTCTGCTGCCCTGTTGTTGTCTTCCTACAAAAACAGTATCATCACCTCAGTTATTCACATAAAGATAACATATTGCATTCCTTCATTTCAGATCAACATATACCATGTATAGTATACTTAAACACAGAGCAAAGTGGCAAAATGACACTTTACAAGCAGCTTGTCATCATATTAATCCCAGTATAGAACAGGAAAACACACCCACTCCTTCAAATGTTGTCTCAGCCTCTTTTGCAGTGAACACACTGGCTTGCTGAGACAACAGACTGAAGCTGCTCCTCTGCCTAAAAAGACAGAAAAAGAAAAATTCAACATCAGTGTTTAATATTCACATTCAAGCAATGATGCCACCAAGGAACTAATCCACATTTACAGATGTACTGATAATACTGATGAAGAATGTTCAGGAACTATTGCCAAAGTAAACCTACATTAAAATAATAATAATAATTGTCCTCCACTCCCACAGTTCAAATTACATTTGCAGATTTGTTTGTCAAAGAGCAAGTCAACAAAAAAAGTTTAAATTAGCCAATGACTAACAAGACACAAAAACACATACAGACACACAAAGATACATACCTTTGAGTGTGATGGCGTATCTTGTAGGCACTCGGCCCATGCTGTTCTCCTAGCAGGAGGCCTGGCTGTGGGTCTGCGTGACCTCCCCATCCTCTTGAACCCTTTTGTGTCCTTTATCACAAGGGTATGCTTACCTTCCCTCTCTCCCCCTTCAACCTCGTGACAGAATCATCTCTCATATTCTAAACTGTGGCTTCCAAACAAAAGCCGCTCTGTGGACTAAATATCCATTCATCCATTTCTGGTCAGAGGAACAAGAGCCATGTGTCAAAGATAACCACCAGCATCTGACTTCCCCATGTCACCGTGAAATCAAGGATCGTAAAAGAGAGCCATAAACATTTCTATACTAACAGAGTGAAAAGAGTCCTGTTTTTTTTGCTGACAAAGGACACATATAAACTGAGACCTCAACTTTGCCTTAATGATATATTTTTCAACAGCAGGAAAAGACCCACATTTTCATATGTTTATAATCTTCCTGATGTAATCCCAAATCAAGTTATACATTTCTGAATGAATACCTGAATGAGTGATGGAGCCACAGTGCCACCTTGTGGTAAGTTCCAGTATAGTTCCCAGAGGACATTCTTAAGTAATGTAATCCATAATCTTGTTTATCTATACTTTCGCTTACCTCAGACATATGTTTTGAAAGTATGAGTCAGCACTGTATGAAACAGATTTGAATTCAATGCTGGCGGAGGTTATGTATCCATGTGTTGCATGTATTATAACTGATTATTCCTTTTGGCTATCAAGCAATTTCATTTATTTCCTTTTATTCATGTATTCATGATGTATCTGATGTGTACATCAAGGTGATGGAATTGCATAGTTGATCAACTCTCACACATGCGTGAACTCCTTCTCCTTTGAAACAGAGTAGAGCTCCGTGAGAAACAGTAGGAGAGACACAGACACAACACCTGAGGAAGAAGCAGGTCCGTTGCGGATTTGCACAAGAAAACAAGTGCGTTGCAGCGAATGTGTGCAGATACGGTGTCGTGTTGTGTTGTGAGCATTTAAAATAATGGTTTTGAGCGCACTGAAGACTATGTCTATAGGCTATATCTGAAACACACACACACAAGCTTTAACCAAGATGGCGACCAAAATCACCCAGTCATGAAATAATCTTTGAATCCAAATGTGGTGATTTTCAGAGCTCCCTCCATGCTGCCTCTCCTCCTCTGATCCTGTTGCCACAGTGCCACTCTGGCACACAGCGTCATACAGTGGCAGAGGGCAAAGTATCAAAAATGAAACTAACGTCCCAGTATGTCCACAAAAACAAGAGAGAAAAGCCAAGACTTTCGAGTCAGTCTGTGTCAAGACAAAGTCACCTACCTCCGCAAGAAAACAGTCAGAGCATGTCAGACTACCAATTCAAGAAGAGGAGAGGTCGTCACACTGTTAAATGTCTATCTGGATCTGAGATCCTGGCTGGTTCTGGTTCTCTTCAGGCCTCTCCATCAGCTTCTGTGTCCATCAGCTGAACCTTTAAGTTTGGTTATGATCAGTGTTGTGGGTAACGCGTTACTAAGTAATGCATTAAGAGTACTCTGATTACTTTTTTCATGTAACGTGTAACGTAACGTGTTAGTTTCGTGCATCAAGCAATCAAACTTAGTTATTTTTTAAAAAAAGTAATCCGTTATTTTAAGAATTTCTTCGGATGAGGAATGGAAAATTCCGACTGCAGCCTGCTTTTTGTCAGACAGTACTGAGCCACCTGCGGATGTGTCGGCGGAGGCACAGCGCTGTGATGCATCTGTGCCCTGCTGCTGACCTATGTTACCTGTGTGTGTGAGTGTTTTCGAACCCCCAACAAGACGGCAGAGAGTGCAGCTTTTGCATCGTGGGAGTACGCACGTTATTTTCAATTCGCAAGCAAAAGGACAAGAACAACTTAACGGTAAAATGCACACTCTGCGTTGGTGAAAAGCTTCTGTTGACCGCAAAAAATTCCACTTCAAATTCTAAAAAAAACAAAAAAGGCTAGATGACTGCGTTATTCATCATTGTCACGACTTCTTGGTGGATTTAAACAAGGCTGTGTGTGTGTCAGTTAATGTACGAGGCGCTGCTGCACTGGCCTTTTAATTTTTGGTAACGCATGAGTACTCTAACGCTAACCTTTATTCATAGGTAACGCTGTAATGTAACTGATTCCTTTAATTGATGGTAATGTTGTAACCTAATTAACTACTTTCCAATGTATCTATACCCAACACTGGTTATGAAGCTGTGACGTGTTACAACGATCACACATGTGTTTATTTAACGTGCCACGCTGGGTGAATGTTTTCTCACAACTGCTGCAACAGAAGAATTTCTCTCCTGTGTGCACGGCCATTTGTCAGGTCATACTTCTCTTATGCTGGAATCAATTAGGATATTAATTAATTATTAGTTAAATTGTTGTTGTTGTTAATTAATAAAACAGAAGTTACTATGATTCATTAATGAACAAGGGGCACCAACCTGAAGTCAGGGATCATCCGTCATCAAATGATATGCTTCTAGTCTCAAAGCCTGAAGTTAATAAAGAACTGTTATTATGAAAATATAAAACAATTACATAAGGTGGAAGGTGTAAATCTGAGCACTGACGTCTCAACCAGCTGTTATTATGATATGGAATTGTGCAAAATAATCACAGATGCTACTCAGTTAAAATCAACAGTGTTTATTAAAGCTTTCTCGAAAACAAACCACATACTTTAACAAACAGTTGTTCTCTACAACCAGCACCACAAAAACATAAGCAAAACCAAAACCAACATACAGATGGAGATGTGTGTGTGTGTGTGTGTGTGTGTATGTTCGCCAGATCCCATTGGAGAGACTACAGGAAACGCTGAACATGACTTGGCAAGTCACGTGAGAACAAGAATTCCAAGGCGATGATTCTGATTCTGTTGAATCAGATACCTGGCATTCAAAAATAGCTGCAATGAGTGTTTTTGACCAAAGCTGATCATTTCACGAGTGCGCTAAATTTGAACATAGATGACGTTTACGCAGTCTTTGGCTTCTTGTGCAGTTTGTTTGCACATGAGCAGGAGCGGAGTGGCAATCAGGGCGATCGGGAGATTTCCTGGTCAGCTGGCCGATGAATTTGCGCAAACCAGCCCACAGATTATTCTGAGCGGCCGTGAGACGTATGAGGCTCATTGGATTTATTGATGTTTATCATGTAAATTATGCACGAAGATATCAAAGGTCTACTATATTAGAATGAAGGAGAAGTCCAACCAGTATTTATACCACTTGCTCACCCTCTCTATCTCAGTCATGGTTACCCTTCACTCATCTCTGATCTCTCCCATCAATCTACTGATATTATCTTAATTTAATTCTTGGCCAGTGGCGGGCCAGTGCGGTCAGAATTTTCCCGGTGGATTGTGGTGCCCCACTCTGCCCTTGCACATGAGGTGAATTTGGAGGGATAATACCCACAGTTCCAGAAAAAGTAGTCGGGCTACCAAGAGGATTCTGCTTCTGAAGTCAATAAAAGGGATAATGGACACACAGATCTGTTTTTAAAACGGGATGATTAACTATAAGTCTCCTACAGATTGCTAACAGCATTACATTTGTGTGTTACCCTGGATGTGTATGTAAGTGTGTGTGTGTGCGTGTGTTTGTGTGTGTGTGTAGGTTAGTAAAAGGAAAGAAGCTAAGCAAGCGCTTAGCAGAAAACAAAGAATAACACAACAACTATGTGGTACACAGCGTTCTTCTCTCCCTCAACCAGCGGCCGGCAAGCGAATTGAGGATTGTTTATCATCCGCTGATCGAGCCGGAACACAACATACTGTGGTCACAAACGGCGGCAAAACTACACAAGCTATCCACTGAGTGGATCAGCATGAATGAGCTCCTGTTGTGTGTAATAATACAGTTAGCACACAGTACAATCAACCATCAGTAGGACTCGGCGGTCCCTTCACAACAAATATGAGCACAACAAAAACACGCTATATACTATCTGTGTCTGCCCAAACAGAAGTCTCTTACTAGGGCTACTCATTGTGACTAGCATGTCCGAATCGAAACTCGTTTTGGATGCGAGCGCGGGATCAGCTGTAGTGTCCTAACAGCTGATGAATCCATCGATCAGATGGAAGCTGGCCGATGAATTTGCACAAACAGGCCCACAGATTATTCTGAGTGGCCGTGAGACGTATGAGGCTCATTGAACTTATTGATGTAAATCATGTAAATTATCCGAGAATATCTCTAAGATCTACAATATTAGAATGAAGGAGAAGTCCAACCAGTATTTATACCACTTGCTCACTCTCTCAGTCATGGTTATCTGATCTCTCCCATCAATCAACTGATATTATCTTAATTGAATTCTTGGCCGGTGGCGGGCCAGTGCGGTCAGAATTGTCCCGTCCGTCTAGAAACTCCAACTCGTTTCGGATGCGAGCGGGAGATCAGCTGTAGTCCAAACAGCTGATGAAGGCCAGCTGCTATCACACAGTGGGACCAATCAGATGGAAGGACCAGACCTCGGTTGTTCTGTATCCTTCTGATGATAATTTCTTCCTTCTGCAGGCGGTGAGGATTGACTGGGTTGTGCAGTGTTCCTGTATGGATCCAAAATGACAATAAAGACTTTTCTGACAAAAAACGAAAGTTAAAAAAAACGTTGAAAACAGGGCCACTTTAAGCAATGGGGAATGGGTCAAAGTGTAATAGTACCTTGAAGTACCATGTCAAAATGTATTATTCAATTATTTACCACATTGAGAGCAAAGACATGTTTTTTCTCCTGTGTGAATCCTGATGTGTGTGATAACATGTTGCTGTTGGCGGAATCTTTAACCACATTCACCACAATTCTATGGTCTCTCTCCTGTGTGAGTCTTTGTGTGTCTGATAAGGTTTGACTTATAGCTGAATCTTTTTCCACATTCACCACAACTGAACGGTTTCTCTCCTGTGTGAATCATTGTGTGTGTGATAAGATGTTGCTTCCGAATGAATCTTTTACCACATTCACCACAACTAAACGGTTTCTCTCCTGTGTGAATCTTTGTATGTGTGATAAGATCGTGCTTTAGGATGAATCTCTGACCACATTCACCACAACTGAATGGTTTCTCTCCTGTGTGAATCATTGTGTGTGTGACAAGTTGTTGCTTTCGAATGAATCTTTTACCACATTCAACACAACCAAATGGCTTCTCTCCTGTGTGAATCTTTTTGTGTCTGATAAGATCATGCTTTTGGATGAATCTTTTACCACATTCAACACAACCAAATGGTTTCTCTCCTGTGTGAATCTTTTTGTGTGTGTTAAGATTGTGCTTATGGGTGAATCTTTGACCGCATTCACCACAACTGAATGGTTTCTCTCCTGTGTGAACCTTTTTGTGTGCGATAAGACTGTGCTTTCGTATGAATCTTTTACCACATTCACCACAATCAAATGGTTTCTCTCCTTTGTGAATCTTTGAGTGTCTGATAAGATTTTGCTTTCGAATGAACTTTTTACCACATTCATCGCAACTAAACGGTTTCTCTCCTGTGTGAATCTTTGCGTGTGTGATAAGATGTTGCTTTTGGATGAATCTTTTACCACATTCACCGCAACTAAATGGTTTCTCTCCTGTGTGAATCATTGTGTGTTTGCTAAGACCTTGCTTTTTAATGAATCGTTTACCACATTGACCACAACTAAATGGTTTCTCTCCTGTGTGACTCTGTATGTGTGTGATAAGATGTTGCTGTTGGCTGAACCTTTCACCACATTCACCACAACTGAACGGCTTCTCTCCTGTGTGAATCTTTGTGTGTGTGATAAGATGTTGCTTTTGAATGAATCTTTTACCACATTCACCACAACTAAACGGTTTCTCTCCCGTGTGAATCCTCTTACAAATAATTAGTTTTGAGTTTTTGCTAGATCCTTCACCACAGTCAGAGAAAGTAAACTGTTCCTTGTCAGTACCGCATGATACACCACTTACAGGGACTTCAATGTTTTTCTGAGAGTTTAAACTTGACTGAGGTTCTTTGGTCTCACTCCAAACATCATCATTGTCTTTAGCCTCAGGTTCAGGAAAGTATTCAGCCTCAGGTTCAGGACAGTCTTCACCCTCAGGTTCAGGAGAGTCTTCAGCATCAGGTTCAGGTGAGTCTTCAGCCACAGGTTCAGGAGAATCTTCAGCCTCAGGTTCTGGAGAGTCTCCTGCCCTGTATTTAGTCTCTGATTGTAAATGTCTATCTGGAACTGAGTTCCTGGCTGGTTCTGGTTCACCACAGTCCTGTCCGTCAGCTTCTGATTCCATCTGTCCAGTTTGTCTTTGATGAAGCTGCGAGGACTGAGGTTTCTCTTCATCATCATCTTCATTCTTCACAGGAACAAGAGTGAATGTGAAGTCAATGATATCAGCTTCCTCCTGATTAGTCCACAGTTCCTCCTGTTCATCTTTAATGTGTGGGGGCTCTGGGTCCTGCTGGTCCAGACTGGAGCTCCACTCCTGCTGCTCGGGAGAAATCTTTTTCTGACCAAACAACAGCTGCTGGACATCTGCAAGACACAGGAGACAAAAAGACAAATGTTAGGCCGACAGAAAAGTATCAAATTAGGTTGATATTTAGCCAAATACAGGAGCGGACAGGTAACCCCACATTGTTCCACTGAACATCATGAGAAATGACAAATACTGATGAATTCAAACAGTGTGAAAGTGTAATATTGAGTTGGAAATTTAATTCTAAAAATTCTACATTTGTGGTTAAAAAAAAGAGAAAAAAAAGAAATCAACAAAAATACAAACACAAGTTTAATGTTGATTCAAAATTCATACATATGTCTTTCTGCATCAACATTATGTTCAGCACAATGGCAGAGGAGTTAAACAGCTTCTTTGCCCGGTTTGAGACCACCACCACACACCTGCAGTCACTGCCTCCCCCTGGTTCCAGCACCCCACCTCTCTCTCTCCAGGAGCATGAGGTGAGAAAAAACTTAAGAGCAGTGAACCCCAGAAAAGCTGCTTGTCCTGACGGTATCCCAGGGGCGGTGATTAAAGCATGTGCAGACCAACTGGTAGGGATCCTTACCAAAATCTTCAACCTCTCCCTGACACATGCCACAGTCCCCACATGTCTGAAGTCCTCTACCATCGTCCCCATCCCCAAAAAACCTGCCATAGACAGCCTGAATGATTACAGACCTATCGCTCTGACATCTGTAATCATGAAGTGCTTGGAGCGATCAGTTTCCCAGCACATCAGAGACTGTCTCCCTCCCTCCCTCGACGCCCACCAGTTTGCCGACAGGACAAGGCGTTCTACAGAGGACGCCACCGCCCTCACACCCCATACAGTGCTGAGCCACCTGGAGAACAAGAAGAGTTATGTGAGGATGCTCTTCGTGGACTACAGCTCTGCATTTAACACCATAATTCCAGACTTTCTCATTACCAGACTGCTGGAAATACAGATCCCCCTCCCCACCTGCAATTGGATTAGGAACTTCCTGTCAAGTCGCCCACAGTCTGTGAGACTCGGCCCACACCACTCCACTGCACTCACACGCAGCACTGGTTACCCTCAAGGCTGCACTCTGAGCCCTCTTCTGTATGCCCTGTACATCTACGACTGCTCTCTAACTCACCCAACCAACCGCATTATTAAATATGCGGATGATACCACAGTGGTTGGACTCATCCGAGGCGAGGACGAGACAGCGTACAGGGCCGAGGTGGAGGAACTGTCACTATGGTGCTCAGACAACAACCTGACACTGACTATCCAAAAGACAAAAGAACTCATCATGGACTTCAGGAAAAACAGACATGACCACACCCCAGGGATGGAAATGAACCAGCCACTCGACATTTTTACCAGCTACTTTCATATTTAAGGGTTGATGTGTACAGTACAATGCCTACAAAAATAGATGTTGATTATTCAGTGATTATGTGAAATACCAATGAATGATAACAGGGGTGAAACTATTCAAGGGTCATCTACTAGGCTGTGAAATAACAGGACATGAATGAAGAAATGAAGGTTAGAAATCTATATCAGGGTCAATGACGTGACGCAATTTTTTTGTGTTCCTATGGTTTAGTTCAATTTAAAAAGGTTAATATTTGAAACAAACTCACAAATTACTTGAATACATTCTCTTTTTGAAGACCTAGTCTAAAATTTCTGGATTTTATCAATTTTGAGAGAATATTCAGGGGATAATGGTAAAAATGTCAATGTGGTGTAACCATAAATATTGTGTACCAAATACTTCAACTTGCTTAAAAAAGATGAAATTCTCAATTAAACATATTATCAATTAGTTTGGCATATTCCTACATTTGTCTTGTTTAACAATGAATAGAATAGAGTTTTGTCTGTCAAGTCAACTTCCTAAATTGTCAAGGCGGTGTAACCAACATTCAAGGACCTATTTTGTTCATTTGTGGAAGAAGACCATGTGGCAGGAAATTATATCACAAAGAAGGACCCCTGATTAGCCTAACTGCTGCCTGCCAAGGTCAGTGGCTCTCTTTGAAATCTTGATAATTTGACATTTTTAGGGTATGGTCAGGTGTGCTTAAAGTTACATGTCAAATGGTATTGCCTTAGGAAATCATTTATAATTCACAATAGCTGTAAAAATAAGTATTTATTTGAAAAATGTGTTTGAAATCTTCACATCAAGGACATGTGCTTACATAGGTGTCCATCATAATGCCTGTTAAATTTGAAATTTAATTGAAAAGTCAAATGGTGTAACCGGTTACACCATTTGACTTTTATTACATTCCTTTTGGTTAGAGGCTGATTTTGTCAAATATCAGAAAATCCTGATGCTGATTAAAGATGTAATGTGAACTAACGCACTATGTGGAAATATTTTTAAGTGTTAAGTGTTACATTTCTTAGAAAAAAGTGGCGATTTATCCACAACTTTATCATCAAAGCTATGGAAGGTTAGGATAAAATCACTATTTTGCATGGCTTTAATACTTTTGAAATTATTAGCTTTAATACATATTAAATACATATTCCATTCACTTTCAACTTTAAGCTATATCTAATGTAATTTCATAATGAAGCAGCAGTGGGTGAACAGTGACAATGCTGAAAATGAACAGCAGCTTTAAAAATACTTGAAACTCCAATATGATAAATGTTAGTCAAAGATTAAAATGTACATCTGTAAAATTACATATTAACTTTTTATTGTTTCATAATTATTGTAGTATAATAGAGCCTCTTTTCCCCCCAATAGATGCCATTATCAAGCAAAGAAAAAGTGTCTCGTCACAGAGCACGAGTCAATGCAGATCCTGCAGCAAGGGCCATTCACTAGATGCGGGTTTAGATTGACAGGGGGACACCTGGGAAACACCCGACATCATCATGACGTGTACCGTTGCGTCTCTTTTGGAGAATTACATGCCGGTTCGTCTTTATTCCAGCGGTGCTTCCCTCTGTGTGAATGACCAATGGTGGAGAATTGACGAACCGCTGCTGCGGCGTTAATGCAGCGTCTCTGTGTGAGAGGGGCTATTCTCAGCCAACGCAGGTACTACCACTTCCTGTTTGGGACAATGCGCATCGTCCCAGCCCTACACACAGAGCGAAGCACCGCTGAAGTAAAGACGAACTGCTGTGTAATTCACACAGAAAGCCGGCGCTGCCGCTTCTAAAGAGACATGACGGTACACGTCATGATGATGACATGTCTGTTTTCAAAGTGTTTCCCAGGTGTCCCCCTGTCAATCTAAAACCCGGATAAGTTATAATCATATGGATGCTGTTTTAATGTGTTGTGATTGAGATCCTGACCCACCAAACATCCTGGAAACTGACAAAAGTTATGTTTTTTCGCTCTAAATTACATAATTACATAATTGTCATCAGTAAACAGGTCGCTGTCTGACTCAGTCACTTGCAAGGACAGAGGCTGTTTTCCAGGGGAAAGTTTACTGAAGTCTCGGTCAGAAGGGCTAACCGTCACAGAGATTTCTTTAAAACACTCAGTGAGTGAAAGTCTTTTGCCGGTGACAGATGCTGTTTTTTGGGGAGAAATGTGACGATGAATCGGTAGGACAAACAGGAGGACGGACGCTTCTTCATGCACAGTTGCGGTATTGTTTTGCTTGTTGCCAAAAACAGTTACTACGTTACCTTAGTTTGGTTCTGCAACGTTGCTTTGTGGGAAATTTCTCTTTATTAAGTTGAGTGAGAGATCTGTGCAGTTAACAGACTGTTCGATCGCCATGCCCTCCATACGCGCAGCCGCTCATCCATTCACACTGGTTCAGGTTGCCAATACTGCGCATCTGATACTATCGGAGTATTATATACAGAAGTTATTGAAATGTTACATAAATAAGATGCTTAATTTAAAAAAATAAAATAAAATTGAGGTCTGTATCGAACCATGGGTCAAAAATTGTGATACAAACCGAATCATGAGTTTGGTGTATCGTTACAGCCCTACCATTTACCTTGCCACATGAACATGATTTCACATGATTTTTGTTGCCATGTTTGTTTCCTAAAATGATTCTTAAATTAATTAACAATAGAAAAGAGAAAACATTTTCTTAATTGAAAATAATAAAAAGCACAAGTTCAATTGACCTTGTTGACTGTCATGCTTGATTTGTAGTGCCAGTGTCTTCTGTAAAAGCAACATGGTCAGGTGGTGTAACTGGTTTTGTCAATTGGTGTAACCAGTATTTTTTACAGGAAAATTCATGAGGAATAAGATGTAATCCTCTATTGCAATGTACTACCATATTTTTTTACAGTTTCTACATAATTTGTCAAATGTTATTTAGAAAACGCCAAGGGTTTTCAGCATTTTTCTTGGTCTATATTGCAAATACGCATTGAAATGTTATTTTAAAATAATCCTAATCAAATCTATTTTTAACGAATATATTAAGATTAAGTAACTGTTTTTATGATTACACTTGTACACACTGTAAGTGGAAATAGATATTTAATATTTCTCTTTTTGTTGTGGTTACACCACTTGACATTTTCAGGGGCAATCCGTCTTTCCTTTTGTAATAAATGGTTCAAAAGCTATTTGAAATTACATGAAACCAACAGAAATACAAAATATAAATGTTTGCAAACCTGATACAAGCTTTTAAAACTATTAAGTAAAACAAGTAAAGTAAAACCCTGCAACTTACAGGAATTTACAAATGTCAACTTATTTCACATGTTCAACTGCACTGGACCCACACAAAGGAAGTGGAAATTGCATCATTAGGTGATTAGGAGGTTAGTTGGCTAATATATAACAATATCTACTTGCAACTATAGAAATTACTGTACTTAATTATCCCCTATGTTCAACCGTTACGATGTAACGCCACATTTTAAATTACTTCCGTTCTTGGAAACTCCAACAAAAGAGAAGCCAGCTCAGCTGATCGAAGCACAGAGTAATAATTAGTAGCAGTGAAGAGTGAGGGCTTGCTAGCAGTGCAGCTGCAGAGAGGGTCATTTTGGCCGTTTTCAAATGTGCAATAGCTTTTTCTGTATTTTATTTTATTTATATATATATATAATATATATATATATATATATATATATATATATATATATATATATATATATATATATATATATATATATATATATATATATATATATAAATTTGTTCTATGTATTGCTTTTTTTATTTGTTGCTGCAGGAGCACCCTCTATTTCATTGTACTCTCCTGTACATGACAATAAAGACTACGCTATTCTATTCTATTCTATTTTGACACTTCATGCTCCTTGATAACCCCCAGTTTCAAATTTCTTGCACCCACAATAAAGCTTTTAAGCTGCATTTAGACAAAACGCAAAGAAAATATTTGAGCTGCATTACTCGGGCTTGTTAGACAGCAGGGTTATTAACTCTTAATCATGTCTACTCATGCAAAGTGAATAGAAATATCCGTGTGGCACCCAGCCAGAGTCTGCAGCTTCCAGTGCGACCTGAAGCTAACAGGTGCCCAGTTCTCAGCTGCGTAGCATCTGTACATCTGTGTCCACTGAGTGGCAGCTTCTTAAAGGGATATTCCGGTGTAAGTTCAATCCATGTTCTAACACACCGTGACACAGAGTGAGACCACCCCTCAAGAGATAAAGTTTGCAGAGCTCAGCATCCTCAGAAACGACTACACGACAACAATACACTGCAGTAAATGGATCCAATTATAAACCACCACAAAAAAGCCACAAATAATGCTCAGAACTAGGGGTGTCAACGTCTACACGTGTAAACGGGTACACGGATAACAAATCATAACCGTTTAGAAAAATCAATAACCATTTACACGTCTTTTTTTTTCCTCCTCCTCCTCGTTAATTTCTCATCAATATATATACTATTCAGGGTTTCCTCTACATGTAATTGACTGTGTGGCGCACCGCCACGGCAAAATAAAAGCCGCCACACCTTAAAAATTCAGGCATAAATAAATCCAGTGGAAATATTTTACCGTCGTCTTCCACCACAGTCTTTGACGTTAACTAGCATGTTGGATATTTAGCTTGATAATTGGCTAGAGGATTAAAATGGTCACTTAGACCAGAGTCCTGCACGGGTCACCGCATCCGACCCGTTTTCCGACAGTAGCACAGATTTGCGTACCAGAGCCGACCCGCTATAAATTGATACCGACGGCCGAAGGAAAATTGGACGGACGCAGTTTTTAAAAGTGAAAGTAAGATAATGTTGCCTGAAAGCTTCAGATAATAACATTAACTAACTATACACTAAAATGTTCCCACTAGTGCAGTTATCCGCATACATAATAGATGAATGGGGCACAATGTTACGTTGATATAAAAAAAAAAATAAATGAATGACCCGCAGCCACAGCCAGTGTCGCGTCACGTCACTTCAAGTTGACTGGGGGACACGATGGCAGTGGTCAACAAGCGGAGCACTGTGTGTTTTTTGAACAAACTGCCAGTGGAAATCAAGTTGAGTGAAGGCTATGTCAGGCAAAGTTGGCTTACAACAACAGCACGGGATCTATGCTAAACCACCCGTGATGGAAACACCCGAACAAGTTGGAGGGAGAGACTGCTGCTGGCATCGGTGCTACCGCAGCTGCGATAGAACGAGATCTTAAATCTCCGACGTGTAACCGGGTACACGTCGGTTAGAAGCCCCGTTTACACGTGTAGAACAAATTGTAAACGTTGACACCCCTACTCAGAACCACACCACACCGATCCAGTGACTCAAGTCATTCAAGTCCTGTTGAGCAGTTTGCTGCAGTGATGTGTTTTTCAAAAATACTGGTAGAGCGGATCTGAGCTGCTGAGTGGGCCCAAAGCAACTGAAACAGTTGCATTTTATACAGTCAGAACAAAGAAAAAGGAAGGGCAGGTTCAAAGAAAAGGTAAACAAAAGGCAAAGGGTCTGATCTTTGGAGAGTGTGAACAGCAGGGTGAGGGGAAGGTGTGGGGGCACACATTTAACATAAGCCCTTTTAGGCCCCGTCCAGACGACAACGCTGTTTTGCGAAAACGCACATGTATTGCATCGTTTTTGCCGACCGTCCATATGGATCCTGAAAACGCAGCGCCTGAAAACTTACTTTTTTGAAAGCGGGTCTCAGGGTGGAGAAATCCGAAAACGCAGCCCTCCCGACAGCGAATCCGCATAATTTCCAAAACAATGACGCCATCGCCCCACCCCGCGACGTCCCATAACAACAACAACAATGGCGAACTACATGCTCGTGTTCGTGCCGCAGTAGATATTGAGCCTTTCTTGCAACTTACTCGCCTTGTAGTTGAGTGTGAGTCGCAGCAGCAGTTCGACCTCATTACCGGTCCACACAAACGATTCTGGTTTCCTTGCTCTAGCCATTTTCATCTTCTTCTTGTCGTGTTCGGTTTCTCCGTCTACTGTCTGTTTGTTTACAGCGCGCAAGCTTAATGCGCATTCTCCGTGTCTTCTTCTCCGTTTTTGGTGAATGTCAAGCGCCACCTAGAGGCCTGGAATATAAACTACAGCATTTTCGGTCGGTTTCGGTGGAGACGTGTGGACCCAAATATTCTTAAAACGATGCCGAGGAAGACGGAGAAAAAAAAGATTGTTTTCGCCCGTGTGGACGGCCCCTTAGATAGAAAACGCAGGACATTTGCTCCAAGGTTAGGGCGGCAATGTGCCGGCCTGTCTTTCTAAAATGGAGGCGTAATATTCCTCCTTTTCCAAAGCCGCCTCTGAGGTAGGCGTAAACATGTGACGTGATGTGAAGCTCGAAGTTGGGCTGTAAACAGTTGACAGCAAATTTGACTTCAAAATAAGAGCTTTACATTGCACCCCATTGGAGTTTAGAACTGGGTTCTTAGCGGGGGGCTTTAAATTTTAAAGTAGCGACGCCCTTAGCCTGCCGACACAACATCAAGCTAACACAACCAAACAGCTACAGAGACTGAAGAGACGCTAGCATCTCCTGGATCTCAGCGGCTGTCCAGTTGTTCATCTTAATGTCCGTGGATGAAGTGATGGACTGACTGCTGTGATCAGCTGTTTCCTGGTTTTAAAACTCCCCGGCTGTGGGTCGCACAACAGTGCAGGTCATCAACACCTCTGCCCGCCTCACGCAGAGGCCAGCACATTTCCACCTTGTTTTTAGATAGCAGGCGAGGTGGAGATAAGTGTACCCTCCGAGGCGGAAAATCAGCGGACCAGAGCAGACCCCCGATTTGCAGCCCTCTGTCTAAAAACACAGACCAATCCGCCAAAAGGACGGGCAAACTGGCGGCTTGGTGCTCTGTCTAAAAGCGGCTATAGTGATCAAGGTCCAGACATCCTGAGACCAACTGGTGTTATGCAAATGTGTATCTGCAGGGTGCCGGAGACAGACAGGAATCACAATTTAGGTCTGGAGGCCAAAGGGCTCTTTCCAGACATCATTCCAAATGTGTATTTTCTTCCACATTGTCTATGGACAAAATGTGTATTTACAGTGTTTTGGGATCTTTATTGTAAATGTTAAAGAGAACAGCTCTCATTGTTTAGGTGCTCATACAGTGAGAATCAGGTGACAGAGTCATACATAATATTACCACTATACAATCACATGTTTGTGTCATACTGAAGAATATAGAAAAAGACTATAATAACATTGAAATGTATCTCATATCAGTAAAGTAAAATCAGTGTTTTCCCCAGTATTTTCTGAGACTGTGGCGCTCATAGGCTACTTAGGGAATTTCATTTTTTTTCTCTGGTTATAATACTCTCACACCATCATGAACTCCCCTGCATGGGCTTGGAATGAAGTTTCATCTAATATTGTAAAGAATACTATTTTTATTATTTGTTTAAAGAAAGGAGTTTTGTCAGTCAGAGTCCTGCACAGGTGAAAAATAATGTGCTGTGTCGGACACAGATGCGGATCGGGTTGGACGCCTGGAGAGACGGGTCGGGTTTTACGGTTGCCATTTTTTAAGGCGTCACTTATCATCAGTCATTATTAGTGACACAAATGATAAGCATTTATATTTCATATGAGCTCATTCATGCGTGCTTGCGCCCTCTCAGAACTCCCATTCCCCACGCTGTCTTACTTTAACTTTTAAAAATTGTGTCCATCCAATTTTCCTTTGGGCCTTGGTATAAATTTATAGCAGGTCAGCTCGGGAACAGAATGTAATTCGTGCTACTGTCGGAAAACGGGTCGGATGCGGTGACCCATGCAGGACTCTGCTCTAAGAGACCATTTTAATCCTCTAGCTAATTATCAAGCTAAATATGCAACATGCTAGTTAACGTCAAAGACTGCAGTGGAAGATGACGGTAAGATATTTCCTTTCTCTAACACTGGATTTATTTATGGCTGAATTTTGAAGGTGTGGCGGCTTTAATTTTGCCGTAGTGGTGCACCACAGTCAATTACATGTAGGGGAAACCCTGAAAATACTCCCAAGCTGGAATCTGAATAATTGCAGATTACGACTGTGTGTCGCTGATGTTTGGACCAGTAAAGAGAACCTTTGTACCGGCTTTGTTACATTAAAAAGGAACCAGACTGAGAGCAAGTCCTGTGTGGCCGTGCTGTCCTTCCTGGACCCCAGACACAAAGAGGACACATCCACCACAGAACCACCACAAGACCACCTCTGACACAACCCGTCACATATACAAAAGTTACATCTCATCTAATCTATTGATAAAAATGCTGATTTCCCGACAGAATATTAACTGAAAGTAGAAAAAGCAGTAAAGTCCAATACAAAGAGATGTGTCTCACTAAACCAGAATCTGGACACAGTTCGGCTCTGGTTCTGAGTCAATGGGTCACATGACCCGGAAGCTATTGAACAAAGATGCAGATTTGTGTCGGTGCCGACAGTGAAGAAGGAGGAGAACGAACCTGCTCTGTGTAACCGAAGCTGAGGCGTTAAAGCAGAGTCCAGTAGGTTCCGGTGTCGCTGGTTCTGCTCTGTGGACCGACACAGTTCCTCCTCGTACTCTGCTATCGTCCTTTCAAACAGCGCACATATCTCCTCAGCAGCCGCAGTCAGTCGCTGCTTCACCAACGATCTCAGAATCTGGACTTTAGACATTTTCACACAGTCACACTGTTTACAGCTAGCATGCTAAGCTAACGTGTGTATACTTGTATCTGGCGGGAGATGAGTCTGAGAGCAAACAGCACAAAGTCCATCACACACGTTCATCCAGACTGTCACTACGTCACTACCGTGGACGGCTCATCTCTAATCGATCATCAATAATCACAAGAAAAGCGATCTGAGCGGCAGGAGAGTCCACGAGAGTCCAGGAGAGTCCGGCTGCAGAGCTCCACGGTGGGGTCGCTTCCGGTCCTCCAGCCTCAGGCCGGGAAGTCCGTGCAAGAAACTTCAAAATAAAATCATGTACACACTTCCGGTGGGTGCGCGATTTTGTCTGTGATTTATATTTAATGAATAAATATTGTAATGTTAAAACCATTAATTTCTTAAATGTGACACCCATGTTGATCTTGCTGCTTCTGTCTACGTAGTATGTGACGTCAGTAGGCTATCAGGGTAGCCACATATCGATTCAATACGTCATCAACATTAATTCTGGCAGTATAATGTGACATACATGTTGATCTTGCCTACGTCAGCAGGCTTATCTGTATCAGTGTTTTTTGTGTTTGTTTTGGCTAAATGTATAATGAGACTGATGATATAAAATTGTTTTTTTTCGCAGGTGGATAATCAATGAAGCCAAACAATATATGTTCAAAACAAAAGGAAAAAATTTGGTTCAATACTGGAAGAAATCAAGTTGCAAATATCTTCCCATAATTTGGTAGAGGGGCAAGACCAAAATAAATGAAAATATATAATATATCTAGCTGATAGGTTCCAAATATTTTTCCAGTCAAGGTTATTAAAGAAGGTGTTCCAATAAGTTACCACATATGGAATTGATACGACACCGTGTTGAAATAATTAGCTTATACGATTATCTGTACCAGTGTAGCAACATATCGATTCAATACGTCATCAACATTAATTCTGGCAGCATAAACTCCGTCCATGTAGATTAGTGACGTCAGCTTATATAAAAGCATTAAGCTTGTTGAGCCTAAAGCCTCTCTTCCTGTCTTTAACAAAAACGCATTTATTAGCAAGTCTCAAGTAAATATACTAGAGTATATTCAGCACTTGTCAGATTATTTGTATGAATATAAGAGTTGTTTTTAATCAGATTGTTCATCAAATAAATGAATATAAAAAAGTGCTGATTCAGCTCTGACGCAGCATGTAATCTGTAAAGTAACTAAAACAGTGTTTTCAATAAATGTAGTGGAGTAAAAAGAACATATTTGCATAAGTAAAGTACAAATAGCTCAGAAGTGTTCTGAGGTCCAGCAGTGGAAACGTTGTCAGAGGTAATAATCCTGCTGTGCTCATGTCGCCCTCATGTGGTTGTTTACCAGAACATCAGTGATGAACTCTGATTGTCTGACAGGAATCTTCATCTTCTATCAGTAATATCATCCTGATTTCCAGCTTCGCTCAGGCGTGTCTATTAAAACACGGATCCTGACAACTCTCCTTTAGTTTGACTGCTTTAATGTTGTTGAGCAACAGTACAGAACATGGGCAAACTTGTGTGTGTATGTGGTTCTGTCAACAAAGAAATAAAAACATTATGTAGCCCTCATGGCATATGCATACATATAGATACATGCACTCTTACGTACTTAAATCTATGCTATATATACACATCTCTTTACAATATAAGCAGGGTGATCACTTAACATAACCAATGCACTCCTTAACTCAAATACAAATACACATGGACAACTAGCACCAGCTAATCAATTAACAATCACGTGCATTTTAGCTAGCAAGAACAAGCTAGGTGCCAATATAAACAATATGACTTACAGGTCTCACGGACGCACGCACACAATCATGGGGAATAAGTGAGGCTCTGGCAGCACTCGCTCTCTATCTCTCCACTCAGCGCTCTCTGCTGTCTCACATGTGCTCGCACTAAACTGAGTAATATGTTCCTCAGGTTAAGCATCTCCCACCATTTGGCGTGCGGGCCAACCTCCGGTTTAGTACTTTATGATGGCCTGCCTCCTGCTAACCTTTAGCACTCACATAGTTGAAAATCTACTATAGGACCCCTGGAGCCGTGAGCCTCTGTCTGCATTCCTTAACTCACATGAGGAGAAACAATTTGTCATCATTCAATCTCAACTAAGTAAACTCAAAAATCAGAATGTGTTGCCATCCAGATACCTCACTACCTCTCTGAAGGGGTGAGTATGTGATGGCTGCAGCAGCAACCCCACACTGAATAACACACAAAGGGTGGTAAATCATCTAGTTTATTTACTTTTGTTGGGTTTCTTTACATAATACTCATAAAGAAAGAAATAACTGGACACAGGTTTTAAGTTTCATATGACACTTTTTATTAGTAGTTTTGACAGAATGGTTTCCTTTTGTAGTGCACACATTTAGGTAACTTCTCAGTCAATTTTGCTATTTGTTTCAATAATTTCATTAATTGCATGGAAAGTTAATGTAATATTCTTTGAGTTACCAGTTCCTGGGAGTTGCAGTGGAGTTCCTGGCTGGCCAGAGAAAGGAGGCCAATCTGCATCAGCTGGCCTTAAATAGTACTGGCTGCTAAGTGGACTGTACCACGGGCCTCCGGCATCAGGGTTAGGGCCCTGCTTCATGCCTTGATTGTTGTATTGTATTTCAGTGATTATTATTATTATATGAATGACTATTATTTTTCTTCCCTAAAGATCAGGTAGACTAATGAGTGGTGATTAGTGTTTCTTTGTAGTCTTACTTAAGTGGTTATGTCTTTGTCGATCCCCCTGTGTGTCTAAAATGGCCTGATCAGCCAGTATATATGTGAACCTGTATGTCTCAGTCTGCTGCTGTTAGTCTGTCCTGAGCTATGGTGGATTTGGTTTAGGTTAAGTTCTGTTTAGTTGACCTATTTTAGAGGCCCAGAACTTTATTTAATATTTTGTTAATTAAATATTTCAATTTGTTTGTTAATAAAACTCATTCTTTGAAAATTACACTGTGCCTTCTCGTGCCTGCTAGCTCGGTCCCTGATGGGCCTTCTTACTTATCTGACCTGCTTTTACTCTATCAGTCCGATCGGACCCTGAGGACCTCCAGCACCGGCCTGTTAACCACCACAGGTTAGTTCGAAAAAGCACGGGGAGGCAGCTTTCAGTTGTTATGGGCCCGACTGTGGAACAGCCTGCCGGAGAACCTCAGGGTCGCACAGACTGTTGAGGTTTTTAAAAAGAGGCTGAAGAGCCATTTTATAACCAGGCTTTTAAGTGATATTTAAATTCTTTTTAATTCCTTTTATGCTGTGCTAATGCACCTTGGTGCGGGGCCTCCTGTCTGCCGGGTTGGGGTGGTCTCTGTGGCGGCGCTCTCTGCAGCCTTGGGCTGGGATCTCTCCCAGTGTGGGTGGTCCCCCAAAGGTAGCTTCCTCCTCACCTCAGGTCTCGCTGCCCAGCCATGTCTCTCTAGTGACGGCTGGTGTGAGTGTGTGTGTGTGTGTGTATGAGTGTGTGTGTGAGTGTGTGTGAGTGTGTGTGTCTCTGTGCATGTCTGTGGGGGTGGGAGGGTTGGGTTCTTTTTATTTTCTTTTGATTTTATTGCCGTTTTCTGTATGAAAAGGGCCATACAAATAAAGACTGATTTGATTGATTTGATAATGGACGATCAATATTCTGTTTGATGTAAATACCGATTCATTCTGATCACTAGATGTGAGTGTGAATCAGTTATGTCCTCTGACCAAAATAAAGTTGTTCCTTCCCTGTTTAAATATTATTTAAGGTAAAGTTTACTGCACCATCTGTTCATATCTAAAGACTCTCTGAACTCAACAAAGTCCTCTTTACTGAGCTTCACTTCAGAAACACATGGAGGACATCAGTTCACAGCCAGTTGTCACTTTGCTGCACCAGGACTGAACTGGACTTTCACTTTGAGCTGTTTCCAGTGAAGCAGCTGCTGGAATCTGAACAGACAGGTCCAACATGTCTTGTTTTGATACGTTTGTGGATATTATCTTTAATATCTCACACAGACGTGTGTGTGTGTGTGTAAGCAGCCTTCAGATGGAAATAAAATTGACTAATGGACGATCAATATTCCCTTTAATGTAAATACTGATTAACTCATTTGTTAAGGTAGTCTGGTGACTCTCTGGTGACTCAGACTGTTGTTGACCCGTCGGCCGTTGTCAGTTCAGAGTTGAGCTCCAGAGTTTGTTAAAGCAGCTCTCTGGAATGAAGTCAGACCGCCACAGATCACTTCTGAGGAAAGAGGAGGAGCTTCAGTTTCCTCACAGTTTTCAGAGCTGTTGGTCCAGTTTGTGTGAGCATGAAGCAGCTTCAGACTGACGGACAGGAAGCTGAACCTTCTGTCCTGCTGATTCTCTGTACAAGAACCAAACATCCTATCAGTAATATAGCACTAAAATGACTAATATGTTCCTACCTTACACAGTCTTACATAATAAAACACCAAAGCTAATCACTACTGCATCCCGTCCTCCCTCCTGCACAGGCAGCCAACACATACTATCACTAAAGGCTCCTTGTTCCAGTTCCTAAATGATCTGAATGGCCGTTCAGTGGAGCTCAAGGTACGACCATCACATTGTTTTCATTTGAGGCTCTGGTTTTAAACCATCTTCATAAAGTAGTAACGTCCTCGTCCAGGGAACAGGCTTTCACCTGGAGGTCATCTACAGACCTCTGACTCCCAGTTACTAGAAGAGTTCTCTGAATCTCTTGCAAATCTTGTGACTCGTTCACATCAGATCCTAATTATTGGGGATTTCATCTCCATTTAAAAAGCCTTCTGAAGCCTTCTGACCCTCTAAGTGAAGCTTTTCTGGGACTTCTTGATATTTCTGGCTTCATTCAGCTTGTTCATGAACAGACTCAGTCCAGTGGAAACACTCTTATTTGGTGACAATTTTATTCTATTTTCTAATTTCAGCAGCACTTACACTACTTTTATACATGTTGAGGTCATTATTGTGGTAATTTGGAAGTAATTTCATAACGAACTTGCTAAATACATACAAAACTTCATAATTACTCGCCTACTTACCATTAAAGTTCTGTTGATACACTACCTATAATTAATGAGGGATATTGTGGTTTTTGTCTTTATTTTGTGACGTATCTGAATGTTCTGAATATTTTAGATCCCCAAAAATAATTTGACACATTTCATTTGACTATTATTACATATCCAGACACACACACACACACACACACACACACACAAACACACGCACACACACATATACCTTCCTGATGTTGAGTAATGTATTGTAGTGTAAAAAAAAAAAAAGCAGGTGGTAAGCAGGGGAGTAATTATGAAGTCATGTATTTATTAAATGTCTTTGAAATTACCAAAATAATGACCTCAAGATGTCTAAAAGAAATCATCCAATTTTAGTGCTATAAAGTTGTGCATTCTTAAATAAACAGGACATTTTTGCCACATTTAGCAACAAACCATGTTTAAAAAACATGTGAATTTTAAAGTAACTTTTGACCAGATTTGCATTAATATTTGTGAACTTTGTGAAATGTACTTCTCTTGTAAAAAATATAATATCATTGTTAAATCTAAATGTTAAATATTCTCTGTCTCTTTGGGGTCTTTCATGGTCAGACTGAGGTTTTAACAACTTGCAACACAAAATCTCCAAACAAATAAAACATATTAAATAAATAACAGAGAGTTTGAACTGGCTGGAAGCAGGTAGCTGAAATTACAAATAGCTCCTTTAAACAGAAGCATCTTCTTAAGGAAGTGCAGATGTGCTCAGTGGAATCTACCAGTAAGAGTCTGACATCATTACAGACATGGTTCCCACACAGAGAGACCGTTCTGTTAAATAATAAGATCTGTTTTGTTACCAAAAGTTGGAGAGAAGAGTTTGGAGTTTACCACGAGGATTTCCAAAGTCATGTCTCAATATTTAACTGATTCTGAGGATCAAAAGGTGACATCTCACCAGATTTCAGACTTCTTGAACAGGACTTGTGTTTCTGGATACAAAACTAATCTTATTATTTAACAAAACGGTCTCTGTAGGAATATTTTCTGTCAGACTCTGAGAATAACAACCTCAGCCTGTCAGAGACAAAAACACTTCTAGTGGACTGAAGTTTGACGGTCAGAGTTGCCCATAAGGATCATGTTGCAGTTGTGTCATGGCTGCCAGCTGAGGAGATCAACTGGACGGATCCAAAACATTCATGAAGTATAAATCATTTGCATATCAAACATGTGAATATAGTTCCAGGTTAAAAAGATCCAGAATTCCCCTTAAACTTCACAAAAGCTCAGACAAGTAAACGCTCCTGACAGAAAAATAATCTGTACTGTGTCCGCTAACAAATCATGCAATAAACACCAGAAAGACATTCTGTTGTTTGTGAATTCTTTATTAGACAAATTGTCGACACAACACTGGTGTCACGAATAGGACGCTCACTGATCTGACAACAGACACACAGAGTCCCTGAAACCTCTGCTGGAAAGACAGGATAGAAGAAGAGTTCAGAGGTCTGAGGACGGGATCGAATCATCACAGTGTTTGTTGATTAAACAAAGACAGATAAAGTTCATACACAGGTGTCTTTCAGCTCAGAGGAATCTTCAGAATTACAAATGCTTGAACACAAGAAGTCATTTGCTTGTTTGTGAATTTAATATGGGATGAACTGTCACCACAACAGGACCTCTGATTTACAGCCAAACACAACTCCAACATATTTAAATAGAACACATTCAGTTTCCTCAACAACTCAACACTGAACAAAACACAAAAATAACCATGAGAACATTTAAAATTTAACTCAAGAGTCTTGTAAAAATACTTTTTCAATTTGCAGTAACTCGAAACATGTCTCAGCTTCTGTCTCCATCTGTTCAGCTGAACCTCTAAGTTTGGTTATGATGAAGCTGTGACGTGTTACAATGATCACACTTGTGTTTATTTAATGTGCCACGCCAGGTGAATGTTTTCTCACAACAGCTGCAACAAAAGAATTTCTCTCCATCCAGGCCATGTGTCCAGTCATACTTCTCTTATGTCTAAATTCATTATTTAATTATTTACCACATTCAGAGCAAAGAAATGTTTTTTTCTTTAACAAAATTCACAACAACTTTGTGATGTCTATCCTGTGTGAGTCCTGATGTGCGCGATATCATGTTGCTGTCAAGTAAATCTTTTACTACATTCACCACAACTATACGGTTTCTCCCTGTGTGAATCCTGTTGTGTCTGATAAGATCTTGCTGTAGGCTGAATCTTTGACTACATTCTAAACAACCGAAAGCTTTCTCTCCTGTGTGAATCCTTCTGTGTCTCTTAAGAACATTCTGGCAGTTGAATTGTTTACTACATTCACCACAACTGAACGGTTTCTCTCCTGTGTGAGTCCTCTTACAAATCCTCAGTTTTGAGTTTTTGCTAGATCTTTCACCACAGTCAGAGTAAGTAAACTGTTCCTTGTCAGTACCACACCCTGCACCACTTACAGGGACTTCAATGTTTTTCTGAGAGTTTAAATTTGACTTAGGTTATTTGGTCTCACTCCAAAAAGCATCATTAACTTCAGCCTGAGGTTCAGGAGAGTCCTCAGCCTCAGGTTCAGGAGAGTCTTCAGTCTCAGGTTCAGGAGAGTCTATAGCTTGAGGTTCAGGAGAGTCTTCTGTCCTGTCTTCAGTCCCTGATTGTAAATGTCTATCTGGAACTGAGGTCCTGGCTGGTTCTGGTCCACCACAGTCCTGTCCGTCAGCTTCTGTTTCCATCTGTTCAGTTTGTCTTTGATGAAGCTGCGAGGACTGAGGTTTCTCTTCATCATCATCTTCATGCTTCACGGGAACAAGAGTGAATGTGAACTCAGTGATATCAGCTTCCTCCTGATTAGTCCACAGTTCCTCCTGTTCATCTTTAATGTGTGGGGGCTCTGGGTCCTGCTGGTCCAGACTGGAGCTCCACTCCTGCTGCTCGGGAGAAACCTTCTTCTGACCAAACAACAGCTGCTGGACATCTGCAGGACACAGGAGACAAAAAGACAAATGTTAGGTCGACAGAAAAAAGTTCGAATCAGGTTGATATTCAGCCAAATACTGGAGCGGACAGGTAACCCCACATTGTTCCACTGAATCAGGAGAAATGAGAAATCTTGATGAATTCAAACAGTGTGAAAGTGTACTATTGTGTTGGAAATAAAATTCAGAAGATTCTACATTTATCTTGGTAAAAAATAAATAAATAAATAAAATCAACAAGTTAACGGTTTGATTTAAAGTTCTTACTTGTGGTTTTCTGCACCTACATTTTGACGCTTCATGCTCCTTGATAACCTCCAATTAAATTTCTTCCACAATAAAGATTTTATGCTGCATTCAGACAAAACACAAAGTAGATTCAGGACAACCATGGCTATAGGCTGATGTAACCCAATTATGTCTTCATGCAGTGTACCAATATTTAAAGGCTATGAATCATTAGAAAAAAGAGAAACGGAAATTGAAATTCTGTGATTTTATCTTTTTTAAAAATTGAAAAAATAAGGAATTAGAGTATACACCACATTTTCAGGTACCTCCAGGCCTAAGGAACATAGGAAAAATAAGTTGTTAAATATGACCTGAAACAAGTTTTGTAAGGCGCTGAGAGCAGGCATATAGAGCCTGCTCGTTGGTGCTGAGCGAAAAGCAGTAAGAAGCGTAGAATTATTTGTTTTTTACAGAATTTAGATAGAGTAAATGGTTTATTTTCTGCAGATTTTCAAAGAAGACATGGCATCAAAGCGAGGTTGATGAAATTTCATGAATTCTCTCATCTTTTCTGGCCTGTTGAGACATGTTGCGCTTGATGCTTGTGAGACATTCAGGTACCCTCGGAAACTTGAGAATCTGACGATTACGCTCGGATTAATGGTTTGTAAATTCCAGTCATTTAAAAATAAGTGGTATTTCGAGCCCATCGGCGGGATTGGGATTCAGAGGGTTAAAAACAATAAATCTGTCTTGCCACAATGGTGTGAACCCAAAACAAAGAGATTCCTCTTTTATTTGACCGCAATGAATAAACCAGAAGGACACTGAAATAACAACATCATAATATCGCCTTATAAAAAGTCTGAATTCATGCTACCTGAGGCTGGAAATTAGCCTCCAGGAGGGACAGTAGAGACTGTTGAGCCCTGATTTTCACTGAGACTTGGCTGAACTCAACCGTCCCGGACACCATTTACATGGAGGGGCTAACATCATTCTGGGCGGTCAGGAGCTGAACTCTCAGGGGTAAAACTCAGGCTGCTGGAGTGAATATACATAAATAACTACTGGTACAAATCCCACAACAGTCTCTAGTCACTGCTCTCCCACATTAAATTCTGACTGTTATATGTTGCCCTCTCTACATACCCAGGGAACGTACTGTGATGTCATCATGGTGGTATACATTTCCCCAGTGAAGACACTGAGGAGGTCTTGAACACTCAGTACTGCTCCATCAGTGAGCTACAGTCCACACATCCTGTTGGAGAGGTCTCTGTTGCTGCAGACTTCAACCAGGCCAACATGAAGAAGGTTCTCCCTGGTTATCACCAACATGAGGACTCTGTGACTCGGGGAGTTTACACACTACACCATCAGTACACTAACATCAAGGGGGCTTTTAAAGCAGTCCGCCGCCCCACCTGGGCTCCTCTGACTGGGCATAAGTGTGTTGCAGGACTGCTTTGAATTTTCTGTCTGCTTTATGTTTAAAGTTACAGCCACTAAACAGCAAACGGTCAATGTGGAGCAGAATGCAGAAGCTGTTACTGGATACAAACACAAATGCATAGAGGATGTCTGTGTCATAAAACCAGAAACACTGGCTGACCAATGAGGTGCGAGAAATGCTCAGAATACAGCTTTCAAATCTGATGACACGGCAGTACTGAGGTCAGCAGGACCCAACCTGAACTGAGCGATCAGGAATGCAAAGCAGGCCGACAGTCAAAGATCCAGAGTCACTTCCATGACTCCAAGGACACCAGACGATTGCTGCAGGGTATAAATCACATGACTACAGGCCCACTCCCCCCACTGTGACAGCAACACGGACTTCCTAATATAAATGACCTCAATAACTACTTTGGACAGATCACGAATGCAAAGCAACAATCTGGACCTGAATGTGGACAACACATCAGAGATCATTGTGGACTTCAGGAGGAAGCAGCTCACTCACACTCGTCTCTACATAGACGACTGGCTGCAGCTCCAGCTGCTCTGAGAACTGTAACGCCTCAGACCAGGAGGTTCTGCAGAAAGTGGTGAGACCCGGCCAGTCAATACGTGACCGTCTGGGTCAAACACCTGAACTCAGGTCAGTTCATGGTGTCACTGACTTAATGACATGTGAACAATTGTGTCTGTAGACGGAAGAGAATCTAAAAACAGTCTTTGTAAAGTTGTAACCCCAGTTTGTTTGTTTTATTCAAATCAGAAGGATTGTTTTTGTGACTGGAAGGTGACACAAGTGCAAAGTACCTGGATGTTTTGATCTCACCTGTAGGGAGACATTTCAGGGTGGACTGGGCTACTGACTAAAAACACTGAAGATGCATGTAAACAAGTTACATCTATACTAATAATATATCTAAAGTTATATCTAAACTAATAATATATCTAAAGTTATATCTAAACTAATCTAGTGATAAAAATGCTGAATTCCCAACAGAATTGAAAGTAGAAAAAGCACTAAAGTCCAATACAGAGAGATGTGTCTCACTCAACCAGAATCTGGACACAGTTCGGCTCTGGTTCTGAGTCAATGGGTCACATGACCCGGAACCTATTGAACAAAGATGCAGATTTGTGTCGGTGCCGACAGTGAAGAAGGAGGAGAACGAACCTGCTCTGTGTAACCGAAGCTGAGGCGTTAAAGCAGAGTCCAGTAGGTTCCGGTGTCGCTGGTTCTGCTCTGTGGACCGACACAGTTCCTCCTCGTACTCTGCTATCGTCCTTTCAAACAGCGCACATATCTCCTCAGCAGCCGCAGTCAGTCGCTGCTTCACCAACGATCTCAGAATCTGGACTTTAGACATTTTCACACAGTCACACTGTTTACAGCTAGCATGCTAAGCTAACGTGTGTATACTTGTATCTGGCGGGAGATGAGTCTGAGAGCAAACAGCACAAAGTTCATCACACACGTTCATCCAGACTGTCACTACGTCACTACCGTGGACGGGGCATCTCTAATCGATCATCAATAATCAGAAGAAAAGCGATCTGAGCGGCGCAGCGCAGCGCGAGCCTGTGACGGTTTGCTACGGCAACTCCACTGGGACAAACTTCGCAGCTGCACGTTAACCGAACCTCCTTTGTTTTCATTCTAATGTGTAAACATGTCGTTATTTTAACACAAAGAAAGGAATATCTTCATGTAAAACGTTTGCCGAATGAACAAGAAGGCTCGAATAGTTCAGAGAGTGATGTAGACAAAGTTTCACAGAGTTTATAAAGTGTCTCTTAACTCAACAACTCATAAAATTAACCTAACCCTAACCCTTAGACATTTTTTAAGGGAGTCTGGAGACTTTCTCCAAGAAGTAGCCTAAATAAGTTACTTAATGAGTGTGTTTGATATGAAGAGCACATGTAACCCATGTTAAACACATAAATAAATAAGAATAAATAGTTTAAAAGCTGCATAAATAAGGTTAAAAGTTAAAAGTGATTCATTTAATGTAAATTGATTTCTCAGAGTTAATTAAAACTGTTAATACAACAATAATTTAATGTTGAAGATTAAAAGTATGTTGACAGAAAATTCATGTCGCTGCCCCTTTAAGAGGCGAGTGACGCTAGACGCAGCACCTGAGAGACGCTGCAGCAGAGGAGAAACCGGAGATAAGGAGCGGTAGTTAACAAGCAGAGAAAAGAGTGAAAAATTTGATTTTGCAGTTGAAAAACATAACTTGCCTGCTCGGGAATTGACGGGGGATTTTATGAAAACTAAGCCACACCGGTTTTGGTGAGTTTTGTGTTTATTTTCTTGCACATTTACCGTGTTGTACTTTTCTTTTCTGGCGGAGAGCCTAGCTAAAAAACGTAGCTGTTAACAAGCAAATGCTTTGCCATAAATTGTTAAATTGTTGAATGAAAGATATGTGCAGTAGTTGTGTGGGCGACGGAGTTGTGAGTTAAGAGACCGCTCCGCCGCCATTTTGAGATGAAAAAGCACCGTAGCAGTAACGTTACAACTCAGAGACTGTGAAATAATTGTTTGTGTAATTTGAGGATTTGACAGAGATTTATTGTGTTTATGACCTGTTACACAAGTCAGGTTTTTTTGCTCGGTTTGAAGCTCGGTCGGAGCGAGGACTGGTCTGCACTGTGCGGGCGTGCACATGCACAGACGGGATCCAAGATGGCGGGCTAGACCCAGATCTTCATTCTCACCTTCTCCATGCATCAGTGAGGAAATCTTCTGCATATGGTGACTCGCTGCCAGAGCGGTAGGAGTATCAGGAATTATTTTTGAACTGAACTGAGAACCGATTGGATTATTATTTCTTGGACTGAATCGAACTGAAACTTTTCATTGAACTGAACCCTTGAACTCTCATTTGGACTCGAGCTTGAATTGAAAGTGTCATACATTTATTTGCATATTGAGTTCATATATTTGAATGAGATTTGAAATGATTGTGGTCCACTTTGATTTGAATGTGTATTTGAAGGTATTTTCTTGCCTGTAAAGGAAGGGAAAAAAGTTAACTCAGAAAGAAAAATAGGAATTCCAAAAATAGGTGTAACCTAAGAAAAAGACTGGTCCAGTTCAACTTATTTACTTGACTAAAATAACTTGGGTGAACTAAAGAACAAAAAAGAGTGAATTACCTTTTCATTTATTATAATTGCCTCAATATTAAGAACCTGCAGAGTACTCTTTTTGTTTGTGTACTGTGTTTTATATGTGTGTTTTGCATTCAGTAAATTGCCGGCCTTTTGCATTTAAAGAAACGGTCTCTGGTGTGATTATTTTTGCTCCCCACTCCTTAGAACCTAGAACTAGTCCAGTGGCGCAGTAAATGGTGTGATACCGGTGCTACACACAGCTACCTCTAATTCAACCACTAGACTGATTTATAGGGAACTATCTACATGTACGTGCTCCATACTTTATGATATAATATGATGTAATATAATATAATATAATATAATATTGACTCTGATTCATCAGATTGGATCTTCATGTCTTCATGTACACACTTCATGAGTGTGTGTACATGAAGGTGTGTGAGTGTGTGTGCATGAAGGTGTGTGAGTGTGTGTGCATGAAGGTGTGTGAGTGTGTGTGCATGAAGGTGTGTGAGTGTGTGTACATGAAGGTGTGTGAGTGTGTGTACATGAAGGTGTGTGAGTGTGTGTGCATGAAGGTGTGTGAGTGTGTGTGCATGAAGGTGTGTGAGTGTGTGTACATGAAGGTGTGTGAGTGTGTGTGCATGAGGTGTGTGAGTGTGTGTGCATGAAGGTGTGTGAGTGTGTGTGCATGAAGGTGTGTGAGTGTGTGTGCATGAAGGTGTGTGAGTGTGTGTACATGAAGGTGTGTGAGTGTGTGTGCATGAAGGTGTGTGAGTGTGTGTACATGAAGGTGTGTGAGTGTGTGTGCATGAAGGTGTGTGAGTGTGTGTACATGAAGGTGTGTGAGTGTGTGTGCATGAAGGTGTGTGAGTGTGTGTGGCATGAAGGTGTGTGAGTGTGTGTGCATGAAGGTGTGTGAGTGTGTGTGCATGAAGGTGTGTGAGTGTGTGTGCATGAAGGTGTGTGAGTGTGTGTACATGAAGGTGTGTGAGTGTGTGTGCATGAAGGTGTGTGAGTGTGTGTGCATGAAGGTGTGTGAGTGTGTGTGCATGAAGGTGTGTGAGTGTGTGTGCATGAAGGTGTGTGAGTGTGTGTGCATGAAGGTGTGTGAGTGTGTGTGCATGAAGGTGTGTGAGTGTGTGTGCATGAAGGTGTGTGAGTGTGTGTGCATGAAGGTGTGTGAGTGTGTGTACATGAAGGTGTGTGAGTGTGTGTGCATGAAGGTGTGTGAGTGTGTGTGCATGAAGGTGTGTGAGTGTGTGTACATGTATGGCGGTATATCGATGTCAATACAATTAGAGAGACACGCAGCAACGCACGCCAAATGATTATTTTGTTATGCGTGCGTGCGTGCGTTGTTACGTGCATATTGTATTTCACGCGTAACAAAAAGCTGCGTACGTATGAAGCAGCGTGCGCACGTCTGTCTGTCACTGTTTGACAAATGTTGTTAGGCGTTAACACGTACGTGCGCTCGCAGACTCTGATGCTTCGCAGCCGGAAGTTGATCTGCAGCGCGCACATCAGTTCGCGTATATGAACGCCTCACGTAGTTGGCCTTTTAATTTTAATCAACCAGGGGAGGCAGCAGTGAGCCATACTTTGCCTGCAGAAGCAGAAGCAGAAGAAGAAGAAGAAGAAGAAGAAGAACTGGGGTAATATTTACGTATAAATACATAGGTCATTTGTATTGTGTAAGTGTAAAAGTAGAGTCTGGAGTATTGCTTGTTACAGTTTGTAAGCATAACATTGAAACTGGGCCCCTCCTCTCGGGCTCAACTGTGTAACGTTAGCCTCCTGCCCCTGACAGCAGCAGTTACCAGGACCACAAAGGTAAGGAAATACAGTCCGAGAGAAGCGCTGGTGCCACCGTCACCAACACCGGGAGCCTCCGGTGTTATGTTGCCGTTGTGGTCAGCTGGGAAGACGTTATTAGCGGCGGATGCTAACCGCCACCGCTAGCCAAAGTTAGCATCGAGTTAGCTCACCACCACAACAGTCTACAGTCTAGGCTTTAGTTGTCAGTGACGGGAATCGGCCCGCGGCTCCAGCGCTTCACTGAGAGAGAGAGACGTGCTAGCACCATGGGTGTGTTGTTAAAATAGAACCATGCCTAGCTCTCAGCAGCATCAGAGACAGCTAGTGGGGCTAACGGGAGAGCTACACAGCCACACAGGACTAGAAGCCAGGTGATGATTAAGACGGGTTTCATTTTTAAAAGTCTAGTGTTTATTTTGGGCAAAAAACTCAAGACTCAACCTTTTACAGGGTTCATAAAACTCATTCTGTGCCTGAGACAAGATAATAAGGTATTAAGCACCAGAACTGCGCCCCCTGCTGTCGAAAAGAGCCTCCGCAGAGTGGGTTGATGCAGCAGGTGGAAAATGTATATTGTTAGTACTGCTAATCAGTTAGCTCGTTAATGCTTATTAGTTGCTAATAGTAAGAAACCTCCTACATGTGCTTGTATTATTGTTGTATATTGGCTGTTGTTAATTAAGCTGAATGATTCATTCTTATTTCTATTGGTTGTTTACCATTCCCGGTACTGTATAGTTAACCATGTACCTGCTGTTCTGATAACTGCTTTTTATTCTCTGTTACAGAACCACACAACTTTCATATACCTTCCACACACACATACTCATCTGTCACACTCACACCATCAACCATTCCTAATCAGCAATTGAGAAACTAAAAGGATAGTTTAACAACAGATCCACTCAGACACATGTCACACTGGTGAAAAGCACCTGTAGAACTGAGTTTTGAGAGCTTAAAAAAATAGTGTTGCCTGTAACGTTGTGTCTGGTTAGCACCATTTTATATACTTACACTAAGCTTGTCCTTTTTCATGTCAGGTGTATTGTTGATACAGGGCTAAACCAGGGTTTGACAAGAGTTGCCAGTGTCTGATTCTACACCCGAACACAGCAGAGTGGTCGGGGCTGCAGACCGACCCAGTTACACCTGCAGTGAGCAGACAGAGGAAGAGGAGTGTGAGATCCACGGGGAAAGGAGCAGGAGAAAGAGAACGACAGCTGTCGCCAGCAGACGGGCACTGACTGTTGGACTAATTGAAATGTGAGTTTATACTCTGCCCTAGGGATGTAATGAGATCAAAATCTACAGTATTTGCCGTCATTTCATACCATACATGTTCACAATAATATTGAGACACTTTTGTTATCACGATATCGTGGTATTACCAATACGTTACATCCCTACTCTGCCTCCATTGTGCGAGTAGTGATCCCTGGTCGTGGAAAGTTATTGCGAATGTGTGTAAAAGTACAGTGACTGAAGTCCTCCCCCCCCCTCCCCACATGACAGCGTAAGAGGCCGGCGCCCAAGGACGGTGTGACAGCAGTGGTGCCAATGACGAGAGTGATGTTGGCCCGAGGTGACGGTGAACAGCTGATACTCTGCCCCATCGTGTGAGCAACGATCTTAGGACGTAAATGAAGTGGTGTGCATGTATTGGGTTTAAAAGTGCAGTGACTGCCATCTCGTTTCCCCCACAGCTCCCGAGTCTGCGTCCGGCAGAGGACAGTGTGCAAGTGGAAGACAGCGGTGGTCGTGGAGAATCGGTGTTACCAAGTCACCACAATAACGGACCCCTTCTCCCCCGGACCCCATTCTATCATCTCTGTGAATAAATATTGTTTTAAATGCCCTTTACGGTCTCCAAGCACTTTCTTGGTTATGGAAACACACGTCATATACATCAGCGTAGATGAGAGCCAAGTCAGAGACAAGAGAGACAATGAATGAAATCCCGCGAAATGATGTGCGGTCAATATGACCGCTTATGGCCGAAATAGGTAAAACAAATCATATTTTCTTTTCCTTTTCTGTAATTTATATAAAAAATATTCTCAATTAAAATACAGAGACTTTTAGAAAAATGGTTAGAAGTCTGTAATGTTTGCATTTTGTTATTAACATCACAGATTGATAACTGATAATGTTCAAAGTTATTATTAGTATTATTATTTCACATAAACACACACAGTTAGTATACCGGTACTGTGCTAGGTATTCTTTTCGTTAGTTCTTTATTGCTTTAGCAATATTGTGGCATTCATGGCAATAAAGCGAATTTGAAATGTATTGAATTAATAAACCTTTAGATTCTTGATTCTTGCCTGTACAATGATAAGTGTTGTGTGTACAAATGAGCAATACATCCAGATTTCCTGAGATTTGTACTGTCAATGGGAATTTGAATTTAAATATCAGGCGATGTTTTCTTCATGGAAATCTTCGGGCAAACAATTACAATAGAGAGGGATCCGTTGTGTGACAGCGGAGCGGAGGGTCAGCAGCTGGATTCTGCACGCACGGTCAGTATTATTAGTAGGTGTTTGAGGTTTATTACGTTTGCAGACATTATTATATTCAATGTAATAATGTAACAGCCTTTGCGTGCGCACAGTTTGCGTGTGTAGGCCCGTGGTCATGATAATCCGTCTATGCCTACAAGAGATGGATACACAATCAATTTCATGTAGTTTTTATTGAATCAAAAATACATAGGTAGCCTATTATCTAATAAAACAGTCCCACTGTTAAAAAAAAATAACCAAAAAGGCTGCAGGGCGACTGGGTTGTGGGTCAGCATGTCGTCTTCTCCTCTGCTTTAAAAAACAAACAAACAAACAAAAAACTGAGCAGCAGTGCTCAATCCACTCATACATTGTTAAGCATTTATCCTTTTTTCCTTTGTGGGTTCAAACGGATCATGTGGCTGATTAACCGCAAAACAAACCTACTTCATATTAATGACATAACGCTCATTATGCTTCAGCTGGACAAATGGCTATGTTGAACTGAAATTACTTTATCATGCTAAATATCCGAAATTGTATGAAAATTGCTCCAATGCGTTATACCGATCTTCGTGCATATTCAGACACAGCCTGATATGGGTTCTGAGCAAAGGAATGTCTGTTTTCTCCCCCGGTCTGTTGTCAGCAGGAGCGGGGGCTGCAGGCTCGCGCCTGGGTGAAGTGGCTCAGGCCAGAGTTCAGCCGGGCTCGAGCCGAGCGGGGAGAGAAACAATGTGTATTTCTTTTGCTCTGTGGGAGATCTCCCACAACAGAGTGGATGAGAAACCAAGGGGGACAGATCTGCCCAGCAAACATCAGAACGCAGAGTGCAGCTTTGTCTGTCACCTGGTTCAGCACCCTGGACAGCTGCCTGCGTAACTGGATGTGGGAATTTGATGCATTTGAAGCCGCGACATTTGGTCAGAAACGTCATATATAATAACATTGTTTCGAGTCGTAAACACTTCTGTAAGTGGAAGAAATAACAATCAATTAGGCTATTAGTGTTAGTCCTTCTTCATATAAAGTTGTGTTACAGTCGCACAGCTGGAGACCGCTAACAAAGTTAGACACAAGAGAGACAATGTATGAAATCCCGCAAAATGATGTGCGGTCAATATGACCGCTTATGGCTGAAATAGGTAAAACAAATCATATTTTCTTTTCCTTTTGTGTAATTTATATAAAAACTATCCTCAATTAAAATACAGACACTTTTAGAAAATGGTTAGAAGTCTGTAATGTTTGCATTTTGTTTACATCGCAGATTGATAACTTAATTGTGATAATGTTCAAAGTTATTATTATTATTATTATTATTATTATTATTATTATTATTATTATTTACTGTGCTAGGTATTCTTTTCGTGGTTCTTGGTGCTTGGAGCAATATTGTTGTTGTGGCATTCATGCCAATAAAGCGAATTTGAAATGAATTGAATTAATAAACCTTTAGATTCTTGCCTATAGACTGATAAGTGTTGTGTTTACAAATGAGCAATACATCCAGATTTCTTGAGATTTGTACTGTCAAGGGGAACTTAAATTTAAATGTCAGGCGATGTTTTCTTCATGGAAATTATTTTTCGGGCAAACAATTATAAGAGAGAGAGGGAGCGCGGACGGGGGATCCGTTGTGTGACAGCGGAGCGGAGGGTCAGCAGCTGGATTTTGCACGCACGGTCGATAGATGATAGTCTATGGCTATAAGAGATGGATACACAATCAATTTCATGTAATGTTTATTGAATCAAAAATACATAGGTAGCCTATTGTCTTCTCCTCTGCTTTTTTTTTTCAAAGACAAACTGAGCAGCAGTGCTCAATCCACTCATACCTTGTTAACCTACCACAAACACAAGTTATGTTAAAACGAACGAGCAGAGGGGTCATTCCCCGGCAGATCGCACCCATGGGCCACAGTTTATTTCAGAGTTGTGCGAGGTGCGGCTGGAAGTGGGGATTTCAGTACCACGGATAGTGCGTGTAAAAAGATTAGACAAACGTTTAAATGTGTTTGCTGCAAGCGAAAATACACTACATAATAAATGAAGATAGTGACAAAGGCCTATTAGCAATAAAAAGCAATGAGTTGTGTGAGTGCGGCCGGTGAGCGGACGGCAGTGTTTGATGTAGGAAGTAATGTAAACTTGAAAATCAATTTAGGAACAGCGGTGTTTCTGAGTGGGGCTGTTTCACAATGGAAGGGTGTGTCGGAATGGAAGGCTGTCCCCTCACTCTGGGGTTAAAATGAATCATGTCATGCAAAAGCCTATATGTCTGTATCTCGCATTGGATCGACTGCACCATCTACTGGATGAAAATGGAACACAGAACAACTACGCGAGGCGTTCATGTACGCGGACTGGTGCGCACGGTGCAGATCAACTTCCGGCTGCGAAGCTTCAGAGTCTGCGACCGCACGTACGTGTGAACGCCTAACAACATTTGTCAAACAGTGACAGACAGACGTGCGCACGCTGCTTCATACGTACGCAGCTTCTTGTTACGCGTGACAGAGTTTGCGCACGTCATTTCCGCTTACGCGTAAGCGCGTGAAGAAAATGTTCAATCATCTTCATGCGAGCGTTAACACGTGCGTTTGCATAAAGACGCATGAATGTTACGCGTAGTCACTACGCGTCGTGTGATTACCGGAGTGAAGCAGTCATCACGCGTGAACGTGCGCGTGAACGGGGGCCCATTATAAGTCAATAAGGAAACTACATTACACGTCAGGCGCGGCTTGCTGCACAGGCGTCAAAGCAGGCACGAGTGACACGATCAGATGATAGGTGCGCACGCTTTTTGAAACGATTATACCGCCATAGTGTGTGTGCATGAAGGTGTGTGAGTGTGTACATGAAGGTGTGTGAGTGTGTGTACATGAAGGTGTGTGAGTGTGTGTGCATGAAGGTGTGTGTGAGAAACTAAAGCTAGCTGGGAGCATCTCACTCTCCGGCTTCTCCTCCGGTTCACAGCAGCTGCAAATAAAACCTGAGTTGTGACCTGAAGTTTCCCTTTTTAATACACTGAGCTGCTGGGCTGTTGCAGTCCCTCCTGACCAGCCGGCTGCTGCTCTTCTGGGATCATCCTCCTCCTCTGGAGCCTCTCTTCACTGCTGGAGTCTCTGTGAGGCCACTTGTGTAGATTACAGCTTCAGAACCTCAGTAAACCCTGAATCTGCCTTTATTATAACACCAGGAGCAAAGCTTGCTGCATGAACTGTGTTCACTACATTTTACTGACAGAAGTTTTAAGTAAAACATTGAGTTATTGGTCAAAAATGATGAAACATTTTCATTAAAGATGATAAAATATAAAACAAATGTGAACAAAGACCCACATGGAGCTGTTGACAGGACTTATGCAGCAAGAAACCTTTGTACCATCAGAGTACCACAAAGTTAAAATATGAAAGAATGTCCATTTATTCATTGATTAAATCATCTTTTTATTCTAAAAGCTTCCAGCAATAATTAGTTTATGCATTATATGTATATATATTTGACTTTTGGTGAGTATTTCCATCGAAGGTTTGGTCTGAAGTTTCTAACTGTGGTCAGACGCCATTAAAGTTCTGGACCTGTAAATAAACCACTTCAGATTAATGAGGGATGTTTTAGTGTTTCTCTTTATTTTGTGACATTTGTGAATTTGTTCCCTTATTACAACTTTTATCATGTATTCTTCAGCTCAGAGAGTAGATAGACTTTTATTTTGTAAAGTAGAAAGCGAGTCTTTCTCAAACAGGAAGTTCCGTGCGTGCTCGTGCCTTTCAAAGCCGCCATCACAGCGGCTGTTAACTCAACAGACTGATCAGCTGTTTTAATCACTCTGATCTGCTCCGACAGATGATGACGTGTGCTGACGAAACGCTCGTGATATCAGGATGAACATATCGATCAGGTCCGGATCCAGGGGCGGATCTAGAAACATATTTATGGGGTGGCGAGAGGGGGGCAGGAATTTTTGAGGGGTGGCAACATATGGTTGACGTATATATACTGAATTTAATCACAGTACACAAGGACACGGGCTGCCATTTACAAACTCATACAGACAACTTTATCTCATGCAATCAATGTCTTGTATTTGAGGTTTCATGTGAAACAGTACATATTAGGAATAAGTGACCATACAATGTGATCTCAATTAATAGGAGATGGAAGTATGGTAACACTACTGTAGATGGGCCATTATCACAGGAAAGGCATTAAGGTAAGACACAGGTGATAAGTGGCAGATGTGTGAGAGGGGAAGCAAACAGATTTGACTGTGTCAGAGTGCCAGTGTTGCAGACAGCATTTGTACAAGAAGAAACAATCCAAATAAAAACTTACCCATGAAGATCTATGGACTGAGCTGTACTAAGGTGAGCGTAAATACACTGTAGTAATAAATGGGCACGGCACTCAAACAAGGTGCTGGACATCGCTTTTATTGTTTACTCAGAACACACATTCTCCCTATTTGTCCCTCAGTAGCTTGAACAATGTTTGACAGGTCAGGTCTTTACTGATAAAGTCATGAGAAATACAGTACAATATATACAGTATTCACAGCAGTTAAGGAGACATGAAAGGGACATTTCATGCATGTAAATCTGAGCTGCTGTATCAACAAACTACACAAAAAGGCTCACAGAGTTACAAAAGGGTATGTTACATAAGAACGTCTCCATAAACCTGAAAAGAAGTCATATAAAAGTCCATTTTGCCCCCAGTCTGAAAAAGTACAAAAACATAGTGTGAGTAGGTTCATACAGGCTGTATACTGTACATGTAAAAGAAGAGACATTAAAAAACTATAACACAGTTTTTCCCCTATAAATATTTGTAGCAGCGGTGCTCTGAGTCATTAACTTACAAAATCTAGGAGGGTCCAGAAGAACATTTTGAAATATAACCCTTTAAATAAAGACTACTGGTGAGATTTGTGGAAAAAAATTGACAGATTGAGACTTACAAAAAATGGCACAATGCAGAAACGTATTTGTTGAATCTAATTTATTTTAAATACCGCTGCTTATATACTGCTGGTTTGGAGTCAGTGGGCCACATGACATGGAAGATATCGAAAAAACTGCTATTATTTTGTATGAATATATTTGTGCTCAGTAATTTAATGACGGTCCCTAAATCAGTGTCCAGTGATTCAGCTGGAGGCTCTGGGAGGTGAGCTGACCGTCCTCCTGCTGCTAACACTGCAATTAAAAAATAACTTAAACTATGAAAAAATGTCCATTTATTTATTGATTAAATCATCTTTTTATTTTAAAAGCTTACAGCAGTAATTAGTATATGCAATATGTGTATATATATTTAACTTTTGGAGTGTATTTCCATCAAAGGTTTGGTCTTAAATTTCATATAAGTGGCATTAAAAGGTGTTAAAAGTGTTAAATGTGAGTGTTTCTATCTGTAGACACTCTGCAGTAACAACATGTATCATTACCTTTACAGAGACCTGTTGTCTCTACATCTGAGGTTGTATTTACACTTTACTGTCAGAGTTCAAAGGATCTAAACCACATGTTTCAGTCCAAACCACCATGTGACATCACTCTGACATCACTCTGACATCACTGATCAATAGTCATCAATAGTGAGTGTGTAGACTGTGTGTGAGAGTCAGAGTGAAGAAGAAGCTGATGAAGTGTCCTCCTGTCTTCATCCGTCCTCCATCAGCTCCTTCACCTCCATTTAGTCTCTGATACAAAGTCACATCAGATCAATAACCAAAGATTGACCAACAGACCGATCAAACAGATTGATCAGCCATCAGAGGAGTCGGATCAGTGGAGCTGCTTCTGTTCCTGATGTTCCCTGTTTCATCTATGATATGAGTTCTCCCTGCAGAGGAGACAGAGGACAGTTAGACAGAGAAGCAGCCAATCAGAGACAAGCAGCCAACCAGAGACAAGCAGCCAACCAGAGACAAGCAGCCAACCAGAGACAAGCAGCCGACCAGAGACAAGCAGCCAACCAGAGACAAGCAGCCGACCAGAGACAAACAACCAACCAGAGACAAACAGCCGACCAGAGACAAGCAGCCAACCAGAGACAAGCAGCCGACCAGAGACAAGCAGCCGACCAGAGACAAGCAGCCAATCAGAGACAAGCAGCCAATCAGAGACAAACAGCCGACCAGAGACAAGCAGCCGACCAGAGACAAGCAGCCGACCAGAGACAAACAACCAACCAGAGACAAACAGCCGACCAGAGACAAACAGCCGACCAGAGACAAGCAGCCAACCAGAGACAAACAACCAACCAGAGACAAGCAGCCGACCAGAGACAAGCAGCCGACCAGAGACAAGCAGCCGACCAGAGACAAACAACCGACCAGAGACAAGCAGCCGACCAGAGACAAGCAGCCAAAAAGAGACAAGCAGCCAACCAGAGACAAGCAACCAACCAGAGACAAGCAGCCAACCAGAGACAAGCAACCAACCAGAGACAAGCAACCAACCAGAGACAAGCAGCCAACCAGAGACAAGCAGCCAACCAGAGACAAGCAGCCAACCAGAGACAAGCAGCCAATCAGAGACAAGCAGCCAACCAGAGACAAACAACCAACCAGAGACAAACAGCCGACCAGAGACAAGCAGCCGACCAGAGACAAGCAGCCAAAAAGAGACAAACAGCCGACCAGAGACAAGCAGCCGACCAGAGACAAGCAGCCAAAAAGAGACAAGCAGCCAAAAAGAGACAAGCAGCCAACCAGAGACAAGCAACCAACCAGAGACAAGCAGCCAACCAGAGACAAGCAACCAACCAGAGACAAGCAACCAACCAGAGACAAGCAGCCAACCAGAGACAAGCAGCCAACCAGAGACAAGCAACCAACCAGAGACAAGCAACCAACCAGAGACAAGCAGCCAACCAGAGACAAGCAACCAACCAGAGACAAGCAACCAACCAGAGACAAGCAGCCAATCAGAGACAAGCAGCCAACCAGAGACAAACAACCACCAGAGACAAACAGCCGACCAGAGACAAGCAGCCAACCAGAGACAAACAACCAACCAGAGACAAGCAGCCGACCAGAGACAAGCAGCCGACCAGAGACAAGCAGCCAACCAGAGACAAACAACCGACCAGAGACAAGCAGCCGACCAGAGACAAGCAGCCAAAAAGAGACAAACAGCCGACCAGAGACAAGCAGCCGACCAGAGACAAGCAGCCAAAAAGAGACAAGCAGCCAACCAGAGACAAGCAACCAACCAGAGACAAGCAGCCAACCAGAGACAAGCAACCAACCAGAGACAAGCAACCAACCAGAGACAAGCAACCAACCAGAGACAAGCAGCCAACCAGAGACAAGCAGCCAACCAGAGACAAGCAGCCAATCAGAGACAAGCAGCCAATCAAAGACAAGCAGCCAACCAGAGACAAGCAGCCAATCAGAGACAAGCAGCCAATCAGAGACAAGCAGCCAATCAGAGACAAGCAGCCAACCAGAGACAAGCAACCAACCAGAGACAAGCAGCCAATCAGAGACAAGCAGCCAATCAGAGACAAGCAGCCAATCAGAGACAAGCAGCCAACCAGAGACAAGCAGCCAATCACAGACAGACACACAGACCTCTGTTCTGTATCTTCATACTGACCTTTGACTTTGAGCTTCACTGTTTTCCCTCTCAGGACGTTTCCCTCCTTGTTGTAGACTCCACACCTGTATTCTCCTGTATCTGTCTCTTTGGGGTGTTTCAGGGTCAGACTGAGGTCTCCAGTCTTCAGCAGGTCTTTCTTCATCTCTGTTCGGTCTTTGTAATCCTGGTCCTGTTTCTCAGGCCGGTCAGATCTGTTCTCATACAGGTGGACTGTCCTGTATGAGGGTTTATAGCAGTCCCACATCACTGTCGCGTCCTCAGGCAGGTCAGGTGTAGTTCTGAAGGGCAGCTGGACAGACTCCTCCCCCTCCTCCACCTCCACCTGACAGACTGAGAGGAAACAAAGCACAACATCAGCTGTACAGACAGCAGCAGCAGTTTTGAATAACCTTATTGACTGATTACAAAGTAGTAGAGAAAGCTGAAGGACAGAACCAGATGAGAGCAGCAGGTAACAGGGGACAGAAACACAGGAAGTAAAACCAGGTTTTCAAGGTGTTGGACATGATCAGAGTCCTGATGGTGCTGCATTTCTTTGTTCTCAGTGATGAAAAGATTTGTTGTTTCTTTCAGCTCGTTCCTTCAACTTTCTTCTGGCTCAAATAAAAACATCACATTCAGATCAATACTGTCAACTCTGATTGGAAATCAATCAGCTGATTGATGTCAGTCAATCAAAAAACAACACGGTCAATAAATGAAGATTGACAGAATCTAAATCATGTCAGTCACGTCCAAAGAACAGCTGGTCATCAACAACACAACAGAACACATGTTTATAACACCACACACTGGAACACTTTACACATCTTTCATCATTCTGTAATCATTAAAATCTAGTTTTAAACCAGTTTCAACATTTTTACAAACAGTAAAACAGCATCATCATCCACAGCTGTCTCTGTTCTGTTTCTTCTGCTCAGATACACCAACATCTTTGTCCTCCACACAATGAAATTAAGAAGCTGCCATTTGTCTTTATTTCTCTGAGAGGACCTGTAGCCCAGAATGAACTTCTGCTTCAAACAAACTCCCCAAATAGTCTGAAAACATGTTCCAACATCACAAACAGAGGCAGCAGTGGACAACACTCCATGAAACAATGAGAAACAGTCTCAGGATGAGACAACATGGACAGACAGGACTCACATCAGAGTTAATGACAGAGACAAACACAACACATGACAGCTGATGTCATAAAGTGGACCATACTAAATTGTTGGTGATGAGAACTCGACCTCTGTAGGACATTTTTGTTTTAATCCACTTCCACCTCGCTAGACGACCTTTAACATTCTCCCAGTTATGAAGAACAAATGAAGGATCACCTAAAAACACTCCTCAGTATTTCAGCCCCCCGTCTTCCAGATCAACCCTCCAGACACACTGAGCTTCTTCTCCACTCCACCAACACTGACAGCTTCACTTTGTGACCAACAAACTTTAACAGTCAACAGGTAGACGTCTCTTCCTGGAGCTTTCCCACTCTGATGCTCTGCAGAGCAGCATAGAGCTCATCAGAGGAGAGAGCTGCTTCCAGCTCTACATGACTCTGCTGCTCAGCCTGAGGAAGACCAGTGTAGAAGCTGAGAGACGCTGCCTGCTGCTCTCTGTGCTCACATTCAAACAGCTCACTGGAAAAGTTGACAGCATGTTTGTGGATTGCAGTGTGATCAGTCAGCAGCTGCCCAGTGTCAGACCTTAAACTGTGAATGAACCTCTTCTGTCCATTCTTACGCTCCAGACCAAAGAACAAGTGTGATGGAACATCCATCTGGGCTACAGTCTGGAAGCTGGACTGGACCAGAACCCCCTGAGCTGAGACACCCAGCAGGAAGCTAAAAGAGACTTTTTAACTTCAGTGTCTCAGTCTGGTTCTGGTCTCTGCTGGTCTCAGCTAGGCAGGGTGCTGCCAGGGATTTAGGGCCCCATGAACAGAAATCTAATTGGGCCCTTGTTCAGGCCGGAGAAAACATGTGATGCTGTTTTATATAAAACTGCATTTTAATGCTATATTTGACTGTCATTCCCATATTAGTGAAAAGAACAACATGACAGTTACTTGGTTACTGCTCACTGTCTCCTTGTTGTCCTGCAGCTCTGATTTATCTCCACAGCTGCAGACTCACAGCTGCTGGCTTTGGATTTGGGCTGAATAAATACAGATATGAGGCTGTATGGTTGTTGTGATTTCATCTTCTGATTTCCAGAAAATAGAAACATTTCTCTGATTGTATTGAGTCACACAGTCTGCATGCAGCAGAAATGTTCTCCTCTGTTCTACTGCAGAGCAGGAAGGTGAGAGTCCCAAACTACTGACCAAACACTCTGTTGTAGTCAACTATATTATATATACACATACATATGCTCTTTTTATTTCACAACTGTTTCATACATGAAAATCATTCTGACATAAAGATGGATTATAGGCTATTTTTATTGTATATGGGGCTGACAGACAGACAGACAGCTGCTGCTGCTGCTGCTGCTGCTGATGCTGATGATGCTGATCTTGACGTATCTGTTAAACTAAATCTTATTTTCATAAAGAGAAGAATTAAATCATGAAACATCATTCAACAGAACAACATGTTTATTTCAATTAAACTCTGTCTCATTGATCACCAGGATCTTAAAGTTGGAATTATTCTCCACCTCAGTTCTTGGCTTTCTTTTGACCCTCTGACAATGATGGAGGATCATCTGGCATTAACATTACATTAACAGTTTTTAAGATGATTTTAAGCATCATAGAAATCTTGAAACCGAAATGAATCTTCTGATACCAAACATGTCCTGCTGTCTTACAGGGAAAGGAGCTAAATATCGCTCCACATTTGAACAGTTTTCACCTGAATGTGAAATGATGACTTGTAATAATAACTTTGAGTCAGCACTTAATGAGGATGAGATGAGGATGAGGAACCTGCTGCTGCTCAAACTGAGAAACTAGATTCATGCTGTCTGACTGCCTTCAATCTTTACAGCTGCTGACATTATTATCAGCTTTAACTGTTCTTAAACTGTGTTAGCTGTGAACTGTGCTCACCTTTCTTTACAAAGAAATGTGTGAGGAGTTGTCTTCCTCTCCTTGCTTTCTTTCCTTTCTGCCTTTTCCTTTCCTTTAAGGCTCCCTGGTTTTATTTTCTTGGGTAAAGACATGTTGATGAGCAGCAGCCACTCCACTGTTAAGCTGTTTGGACTGAACCATTCTGTACTGTGAGGGGTGAGAGGGGCCTCAGACAGCCTCCACTCTTTATTTATACAGAGTAAAGACTCTCATCCCATGTATTCTGACAATTTTATGTTAGTTATGACCACTGATGGGCAGTAACGTGTTACTGTAATCCGATTACTTTTTAAAGTTATGAGTTAAGTAAGGGATTACAATTGCAAAAACAGTAATTAGATTACTTTTTCTTTCCCACAAGCAGGCTGCGTTACTGCGTTACTTAACCGTGATTTTTTTTGTGAGACTGTCTCATGAGTAACAATGACCTATGCAGGGCTGATTGCATTCCGGCGCCGGGTTTGCCCAGAGATCTAACATACAGTTCTCTGGATCTAACGGAGGCGCAACCTTCACTCAATTACACTAACGATAGGTCTACTAGCCAATCAGAGATACGGTGGGGGCGGGCCTTGGCCAAACAGATTGATCTGGAGAGCAGTCGCTGCACGTGCAGTTAAAGCTGGATTTTCCATACTAGCAACCCGCGGTATGGAAAAGGTGACAGAAATGCCGCTGAACTGAAGAAGCTCATCGCTGGCTATATCGTCAAGGAAACGTTGCCCATTTCCACTGCAGACTCTGAATCGTTCCGACGCATCGTAGAAAAAATACCGACCTAAAACGGTCATTTGATTCAGTTTTAGATGATGGAATATGCAGAAAAAATAGAATTAGGCTGAAAGGTCTATTGCTTTATAGCATAATAAGGTTGTGCATCATGTTTTTGAAAAGTAACTTAGTAAAGTAACTAATTACTTTTGAAAATAAGTAAGCAGTAAAGTAACTGGGTTACTTTCTTGGAGAAGTAATCAGCAATCAGTAACTAATTACTATTTTCAAGTAACTTGACCAACACTGGTTATGACACTAATTACTTCAGCCCTATTCACACAGGACTAGTATAATCTGGGGACCTCCAGTAATTTGTAATAATTGTGGAGGTCGTCTGTGATCTTAATCCCGTACGAATCTGCCACCTCTGTAATTTGTAAAGTAAAAATTCCACCGCAAATGACCTGCCATATTTCACCAACCACAGAGGTCATGTGATAATATTCTCTGTGATTTGGGGTAATTTTTTGTTTTTCTTAAGGTTTTTTGTGTTTTCCACCTTTTTTCTGCGTTTTTCCCGGTCGAGAATTATGGAGGCTGCATTGGGAATTATGAATGAAAGTTTTGAAAACATTTTGGGTGCAAATTCAGGAGGCTCATCGAAAAATCTGATGATTAGATGGATTACATGCATGGCAGCATGTGGTAAGGATAATGTGGACTGATAATGTCAGTAAATTTGAGTTAAAACACAGACTTCACTTATCCTGTGTGAATGAGCTGCACGAAACACAGACGTGGTGGGATCATTTCTAAATCACTTGAAGTCCCCAGGTAATACTGAGGAATCAGTTTGACTGGAGACATTAACTGTCCGTGTCTCTCCAGTTCTCTCTGCAACATTTCATTACTAATGAACCGAGGAACTCTGGACAGAATGATGTTTCTGGCTGGATGAACCAGCGGTACCACCTGAACAAAGGTGTCCTGGATCACTACACCTCGTTCAACAACCGTGCTCACTTTATCAATACTGTCCAGAAAAATAACCACTCCATTGTTCATCCTAGATTTGGAGAGAGAGAGAGACAGAGAGAGAGAGAGAAAGAGAGAGAGAGAGCGAGAGAGAGAGAGACAGTACTGACCTTTGACCTGCAGCTCCACTTGTTTCTTCATCAGGATGTGTTCCTCCCTGTTGTAGACGGTGCAGGTGTAGGTCTTACTGTCTGTGTCTGTGGGGTATTTCAGGGTCAGACTGAGGTCTCCAGGTTCCAGCAGGTTTCTCTTCATCTCTGTTCGACCTCTGTAACATATGTGCTGTTCTTCAGACTGGTCAGAACCGTTCTGATACACATGGACCTTCCTGTTGTATCCGTCCTCCCACACCACTTTCATGCCTTCAGGCAGGTGAACTGTGGTTTTGCAGGTCAGCTGGACAGACTCCGCCCCTGATTCCACCTCCACCTGGTAGACTGAGAGGACAACAAACCACAACATCAGCTGAACAGACAGCAGCAGGAACTGTGATGGTAACATGACCGCACTGTCTCATCCTTCTCTTATAATCCCAGACCTCACAGTCTGTCTCAACAGCCAGGGAGGTACAAGAGTAAAGATGCTGCCCAGGTGCATGATGGGTAATGTAGTAGTAGTGACATACCTGACATGAAATAGTGCCTAAAATGTACTAAAAGAGCTCCAGAAACAAGAAGTCCAAGAACCAGGAGAACCAGGAGAGCTTTGGCCCAGGATGGGAATCGTTCTGTGGGAACCAGAAACATAAAGAACATGACCTCTGACCTCTGATCTGTATTTACAGGAGGTTTTAGGGTTAGTTGCTGACCTCTGACCTCTGACCTCTGATCTGTATCTACAGGAGGTTTTAGGGTTAGTTACTGACCTTTGACCTGCAGCTGGACGTCCATCACTCTCAGTTCTTTGTGTCTCCCCCTACTGAACCCTCTGACGGTGCAGGTGTAGGAGCCGCTGTCAGAGAGGTGGAGTTTTGTCAGATGGAGGCTGAGGTCTCCAGTTTCCAGAGCGTCAGTCTTCATGGATGTTCGGCCGCTGTAAAGCTGGTTTTGGTCTTTAAGTTCGTCACCTTCCTGCTGACGCTGGTGGACGGTTGAAGGATTGAGATCGTAGCGGCTCCACACCACTGAGGGATCGTCCAGGTCACCAGTGTCAAAGTCACAAGGCAGCAGGACAAACGGGTCCCAGTCATACACCTCCACAGCTGAGGCATGCTGGGAAACTGTGAGGTCACACAGACAGAGAGGGTCAGTGACAGCAGCCTTATTTCATGTCATGAGTGAATGTGGTCCTCTGCAGTGTGTGCAGCCTGTAAACTGTGCTGCTAAATCTCAACTCAGACTCTGTGTGAATGAAGGCCAACATTTACATCCACATGTGACGCTGCTGTCAGCAAAGCATCATTATTACGTTTGTGAACAGAAGCCATCAGAATGTGAGCGAGCTGCAGGGATCTAATCCTGAAGAACAGAAGTGAGGACAGTGTGACTGTACAGTCTTCTACATTCATCAGGGTTTAAAGACACAGTGAACATCTGCTGCCTTTAATCTGTTCTTCATGTGTTTCTGTGAAGAAAACATGGTCCTGCAGCTGAAACACACTGATGAAGTGAAGATGACACAGATCCACATTAAAGACATGACGTTGGACCGAGGTGACGATCAGATCAGAGGGAGGAAGGTTATCTTACCGTGCACGAGGATCACAAACACCACAAACATCTTCATCTTCCTGTCACAACTACAACAAGCACAAAGTCCTCTTTACTGAGCTTCACTTCAGAAACACATGGAGGACATCAGTTCATAGCCAGTCCCTGAGCTCCAACATGTCCTTGATTTCTAATATCGGGTCGACCCGGCTTCAGTTCCACTCCAACAATGATCCGTAAATGGAAGCAAATCTCCTGAACTTCCATTTCTATGTGGATCCTTGTTCCCCTCAGAGCAGTTTATCTGTCTGTGTGTCAGCGGTTGTCACTACGCACCACTGTGACACTCGGCTGAGGCCATTTGTATGAAGGTATTATTGGTGCAAAAGGTTTGAGCACCTGTAACAGTGGAATTTGTTGTTTGTGTACAGTGATTGTGTATGTGCATCAGTAAATTTGAGGTCACATACTCTATGAGTTGTGTACTTGTAGATTTGTTTTCTCTCAGCAAATACAACACAACACTTACACATTTACAAATTCTTAATTACAGGTGCACACGTCCTATTTCACAAGTCACAGATTAAAAAACTGACACGGTCACATTTTTGCTCCTTTTGTTGCAGTGTATTTGGTGCAAAACATATTTGTGTACCTGTATCAAACGAAGTTGTGGACAAAATTTGAATATGTGCAAATCTGAATGTGAACTTGTAAAAACACAAATCAATAAGTACAACTGCTAGAATCTTCCCCACGAGTCAGATTCGGTTTCCTTCAACTACAAATCACAAATAGCAGTCTATAGAGCAAAAGGCGGGTGCTGACCTGAGATCAACTGATCCCACAGCAAATCAGAGGAGAGGGGCTTTTAAATAAACCCTGACTCATGCATGTATATGTATATTCATTGAAAACAAATGCACAGATGTCAGTTTTTTAGTCTGTGACTTGTAAAATAGGATTTGTGCACCTGTAATTAAGAATTTGTGAATGTGTGGAGATTTGTATTTGTGGAGAAAAGAAAATCTACAAGTACACAACTCATAGAGTGTGTGACATCACATTTACTGATGCACATACACAATCACTGTACACACCTACAAATTCCACTGTTACAGGTGCTCAAACCGTTTGCACCAATAATACCTTCATACATTTAGAGCTCTGAAGCTGGAAAACAACCGTCTCTAACAAATTGTAACTCTGAAGTGACGTCCTTCATCTTAGAGTTCACGTCCACTTCCTCATCTCACCTGTAGCTATTTGGAGAAAACAGGTGTGTGAGTTGGTCTGAAGTCAGCTGGAGGTGCGCTCATTCTGTCTTTATAAAACAGTCTATGATTTATACACCTGGTCCCTGATCCTACCTGAGCTCACACGCACAGAGAAAATGAACATCAAACAGATCATGTCAGCTGATTGGATCTTCAGCAGCAGACAGTTCTGGTTTCTTGTCTTTTTGTCTTTTAGATTTGCTGACAAGAAAGAGTCCACCAGCAGGGAAATAGAATAAGTCCGTGGTGCAGCTGTGTCCTTTTCAACAATGTGTTTGTGGTACAAATGTCAGAATTATTTAAGAACATTTTTTGAAAATGAAATCCTGAGAATGTAATTTTGTCAAATGTCATAATTCACTGACAAAACATTCCTCAAAGAGAAGAAATCAGTTTTCAATCAAATCAAATCAACTTAGTTTTTTTTTTAATTATTTAAGTGAAACAGTGAAATCATTCGTCAGTTTCATGTTTTAAAAAGGTTGAATCAGACTTTCTGAACATGAACTCATTTACTTCATGAATCACAGAAACAGTTCATCTTATTTGCAGTAACTTCCTGACATGCTTCACAATTACAGCCTCGTGGTCGAGTTCATCCACGCTGCAGTCAAGTTGCTCCTGAGTGCTGGAGTTGAATAATGACCACAACATTTTCTGCAGAATCAGAAGTCATCATTTGAGTTTCAAATCTCAGACGTGTCCTTAATGGCTCTGTAAGGGCACCCCGACATTCTGTTTGTTGTTCATCAGTAACAGGCTGCTCTGAATTATTCTCCATTTTTCTTTTATATACCAGGAGAATAATTAAACCCAAAACCACAACAACTATCAGACAAATTTAGCCCAGAACTACTATGCAGGTTCCCTCCAGCTTTAGGACCTGCAGAGCTGAAAGAGGTGTCAGGTATCAGCTGTCAGCATCTGTACAAAACACAAACCTCTGATCTGAGTCTCAAACTCACCTGAGTCTTCAACCTTCAGCTGGACGATGTGTATGAACTCAGTTGCTTCCACCGTGGTTCCTCCTCTGCTCATTAAAATGACACACTCGTACGGTCCAGAGTCGTCAGTGGTGACGTTCTTCAGGACAACAGAAAAGTCTCCCTGCTTCATCTCTGGATCTCTCAGCTCCACTCGGCCACGAAAAGAATCAAGCTGGTAGTTTTCATTTGTGCGATTTCCTCTGAAGAAGAAGACATATTCGTTTGACTCCAGGTCAGTTTTGCTCCATGCTATCTGTTCGATGGATCCATGACTGTGAGTCCGACAGTCAAGAGTAGCATCATCTCCAGGTTTCACTGTCGGCTGTGTGTCTAAACAAAAACAGAGAAGAGACTTAAGACTTGTTTCAGTTCACATGAAACCATTTCCTTCCATCTGTGATGTGAAATAACTAACATATTAAGATGGCTGACACAGCTCTACTTCCTCACACTGTACAAAATACGAATGCCGCCACCTGGTGCTGGTGACATCATCTGACATCACTTTATTGTAATGAACCTTTAAACCAGGAGAAGACATCACTGATGACACATCACCATTATAATACCATGTATAGTCTCATATAACAATAATGATGTGACATCCAACATTTAAACAGCCAGCCCAACACTAACTAAATAAATCAATAAATCAATCACCAAAACAAATGAAGCCTTTTCAACCTTCCTCTCAGTCTTGTGTTTTGGACACATGTAAATCTGAGCTTGTCTCTGCATTCAGTGCTTCATATGTGACCCACAGACCGGGTGCTGGCTGTTTGGACTGAACAGAACTAAACCCATCATCACAAACAGCATCATGTATTTACAGTAATGAATCAGAGCAATCTCAATAATGAGTGAGGAGCAGCAGAGAGGCAGCTGGTTACAGTCTGAAGCTCTTTCTTTGTTAAAACGCACCCAAAACATGAAAACCTGCTAAATCTGGAGGAAGCAGAACAAGAATTTAATCTGTCAATACTTCTGTTGTCTCCACCTGAATGCACTGATCTAATCTGACCTATGAAGTATTCAACATGTTTCTATGTTTTCAGTTGAGATTTATCAAACCGCTGCTTTTCCTTCATCTTTTTATTAGAGTTGAACATCATGTTGTCCAGATTCACCAGACGTCTGTCTGTAAGGACTACAGAAGAGTTGTTAAAGAAAAAGTTCCCCTCCAGAGTAAAACTCTTCATTTACCTTCCACTGTGAATGCACTTTCACAATAAAACTACAGGAAGTCTCTGATAAAGTTTAAGGATAACAAGTACAAGGATGGAGCAGCAAGCACTGATGGAAGGAACTGAGTACATTTACTCAACTTCTGTACTTCAACTTGAGTACTTTTTGCTACTTTGTTCTTCTACTCCACTACATTTATTTGGTAACTTTAGCTACAAGTTACTTCACAGATTACAGGCTGCATCACAGCCAAAGAAGAACATCTTAAAAATATTTTTATCTTACTTAATAATACATTAAAAACAAATGTAAATATATGTATCAGTTACTTTATTGGTACTTTTGTACATTTTCATTTTTATTATAGGTCAGTTAGTTAGACTGCTTTCAGTGTCAGTGTTTAACCTCAGGCTGTAGAAATGATGAGCATATGACTAGATAAATGTGTGAGAGTTTTTCAATGGATGTTTTGATATACCTGGAGTAGAAATGTTTGGGAATCAATTAGATCAGTTCACAGTATTTAGATGCTGTGTTGTTGTTAACTTCCATAATACATATAATAATACATATGACTACACTACAGTTTTGTTAACAAGAACACATGGTGAAGCCCAGGCTGACAAAGAAGGTTCAGCCAGTCCATGGTTAAGGAGGTATTGCACCTCTGTGTCAAGTTGGGGTGTCTGAAAACAGCCTGGGAAACTCGTGAATCAAACTGATTAACTCATGACGCTTGTTCTCAGACAAGTGCTGTAAAAACTGTGGAAGTTGCTTCAAGGTCTCAGAGTTATTAAGATGTGCACAAAGGACACGTTGTCAGGAGCCCTGATCTTCTCCTGTTCCTGTGCTGCCACCGAAGGATCAAAAGGAGAGACAGGAGACACTACATTATCAGCCACAGGTTGTGCAACTGTACCACCTGCAGGTGTATCAGAACGTTCATGATATGGCTTAAGCAAGTTCAAGTTCACTGCTATATCTGACACCTTTCTGATCACAGTGTATGGACCAGCAAACTTTGCATGAAATGTAGGGCTCTACAGTGCCAGCATTTCACTCACATTTGCCCCTAAAAAAATGTATGTGCGAACCAGGAAGTTACCGTCATAACCTACTACTGCGTCTGCAATCGTTCAAAAACTACAATCATCCAGTCACAGTAGTTTTCCAGTGTATTAGTAAACTGGACAAATAAGACACACCTCTTTCATCGTATTTGAGTGCTTCCTCTATTCTATATGAATATTAATATGCAGAAATTAGTTTTTTTTTCAATATCTTCCATGTCATGTCACCCAGTGACTCCAAACTCAAATCAAATTGTGTTCCTACGTGGACCAAATAAATAAATAATAATTGATTGCTTCCTCTATTTCATATGAATATCAATATGCACTTGGAGAACTGACATCCTTTGTGTTTAGTACACACTGGATACAAAATGAAAAGAAAAAATAATGAAATCACTGTTAATTTAAGAAGTTGATTTGTGCTGCCTGAAATGAAAAAAATGAAATCAAACACTGTAAATCATTTTGGTTTTGCTGCCTTTTTAAGTGTGAAGTGTTCAATCAATCAATAAATAAATATTTTTTGTGCTCCCAGATATTTTACTTTAGGAGCACATGTGCTCGTTGTGAAAAATGTCAGCGTAGAGCCCTGAAATGGTGAGGAGGTAACTGGCAGAAGAGCCAGCACCTTATCACCCAATGTAAATACGTGGCCCAGAGCTTTCCGATCGTAGCGCTGCTTCATCTTAGCCTGAGTGACAGACAAATTTACACATGCCAAACAAACTGCCTCATATAGAAGTCTTTTAAAACCATTAACGCCACTTGCAGAAGTAGGCAACTGCCCAACACAGTCCAACCGTAAATGGTCAAAGGACAAGCGTCCACGGCTATTAGCTGCAAAGGCGCAGGCTAGATGACTTGATTAGGATCTTGTACTTCTCTACTTCAAAAGTAGTGAGATCAATTCCCCAAACCAAAAGAGACCTGCCAGAACTTGAAGAGGATGAAAATGGCAGAATAGAGTACAAATTGATAGATTCTGATGCTCCTGTGTCACGCAGGATTTTTACAGGAATTTTTTCGTCACTGCCCATCAAGGAAACAAATCCATCTGAAATGAATGGAGAGTAATTGGAATTTGGTCACATAGAATGTGAATTTACATGCAACTTAAAAGGTGATGCTGCCAACATGTCAGGCTTCACATAAGAAAAACGGGCTTTGGACTTTAATTTCAGCACTGGACAGCTCCCTTTCCAATGACCCCAGAGGACAGCATGACAACTGATAGATCACAAGAACAACATGTGATTCATTCATTTTTAGTAATAAAAATGCATTCTGAACATGTTTACAATTAACAAACAATCCACCTACAAACAGCTTATGTTAGCAGTTAGCAGACTGCTAAATAATGTAGTTTCAGCATCATTAGAAATGACCGCACTATAACAATACATTGCAGTCTACGCCTCCAACATGAAACTGCCACCAAAAAGCCACAAATAATGCTCAGAACAGCACCAAACTTCAGCAACAGTACAAATAGGGTCTCAGCACATAGTCCAGGGCATCTAACCTCCGCTACACTTGTTGCATGGATTGTAGGGTTGGGCGGTAATATGGTAATACCTTATACCGCAGGGTCTTAAAAATAGCAACGGTATTAGTTTCAATACCGTCATTAAAAAAAAAATGCAATGCACTTATTTAGGAGCTAAGAATTAAATGATTTAATAGAATCATTGTTAGGCATTAAATACATTATATGTCCAGGAGCACTTGTGGTTGTCTTCATGTGACAGCGTGGAGGCGAGAGAGACAGTGAGAGAGAGGGAGAAAGATTGCAAGTCGCGCACCAAGTGACCTGGTCTCAAAGAAGAACACAACTTCTGCAGTTTGGCAGTATTTCGGTTCCAAGCTAACGAGAAGGTAGAGGTGGTACTAACGAAGCAATTTGTAAATTGTGCAATAAAAGGTGACTACAAGAGATGGAAACACCTAAGGACGCATCTCTGAAACAACCACTCGCTCACTGCTGTGAGGATGCATTTGGCAATAGTTTCATAGCCTATCGCTGATACCGATGCAGTACCAACAACAACTCGGTCCACCGCCAGTTATACGCAGCTGACGATAATGGGGGACAATAAAACAATAAAACAATAAAATACTAAAGGGACAGCGTCCGTTGGAAAAACCTGTACTGATGCAGTGATGAAATACAATCAGATGCAGTGATGAAATACAATCAGATGCAGTGGAAGGTCGCGCCGGCATCGTAGAGGACCGAGCCTGTGGGTCTGTGCCACAAACTTGAAAAAAAAGTTGTCAGTGCACAACGTTCCCTGTTACAGCCGGAAAATCTTGACTAGATTTGTTGCCACTTGCCACACAGTTCCTATTGGCACGATGTGTGCGTGTGTGTTAATTTAATTCTATTTGACAGTTGTATTTGCACTTTTTTATGAGATGCTATTTGTTGCTAATTAAAGTTGTTAATATTGTGCATGATATGTTGTTATTGTTTCAGTATTAGTATCAGTATTGTTTGGTATTCAGTTTCTGAATGGTGTAGGCACAAATCAACAGTTTGGAGATGCCATCTGAACCTTACGGCATATTTTCTAATTAGTCAGGGTAATACCTCATATGGGGAGGAGGTTTGACAGTATCAACATTTGGATACCACCCAACTCTAATGGATTGTAGTAATTGATTATTGCTAGCTCATATTTGCCTGTCCACATTTTATTGTTATGGACTCACATTCTCTTCCTAATTGAACAGTACTGAACCACCCCACCACCTTTCCCCATCTTCCTGTCATTCCTTATAGCCATGTATCCTTGTATTATGAAATCCCATTGCACTCTCAGCAATGTATCTTGAACACAATTTATACTGGGTTTTGTCCTGCAGATCTTAAGCTCTTGTCCATTAGCTATAAGATGTCTTGCATTCCACTGCAATATACTTATGACCATGATGATCCACCACCCCATAATGATGACTGTGACGGTGTCTGCGAACTGGGTGAGCCTCCTTTCATATTTCTCTGCTGCTTTCACTATTTTTTAGATTTTTTCTGTTTTCTTGTCTGTTTGTTCAGTACAGTTAATTACATCAACCATGAACAGTATAAACTGCCTTTTCTCCACAATCAGCGTGTCCTCTTTAACTCTTCTACATCCCTCATATGTTCTCATTTCATGCCTGTCTGCCATCTTAACACTACTGCCGCTACATCCAGAGGTGTAGCAAGCTTTTCAAAAGTGCAGGGGATGGATGTGGTGGTGATGGTGGGGTTTTTTTTAAAAACAATTTTGGGCAGGGAGGGGATATGTAACGCTGTTACTGCGATGATAAATGACACTTAAATATTGAACCTCTGTCTATAATAACCACACCCTGACATGTAAATGTGACATCTGTCTTGGTTCATTTAATTTAACTTAAAATATGGACAACTGACTGTTTAATATATGAATCAGAAACAGAAATGCTATGCAGCAAAATTGTAATAATAATAATAATAATAATAATAATAATAATAATATTAATAATAATAATAATAATAATAATTACTATTATTATTATTATTATTATTATTATAATAAACTATATATGCTGCATATTTATAATAGAAGCTTACTGCAGCTGTACTTTTCTTTATGATCAGGGCGAAACAAATGTACACCACCGTGAGTGACAGCAGAGATGAGGAGTTATCTGACTGTGAGTGCTGGTTGGCTGAATCGTTTCCTCCGCCGCAAACACTTCACTTGCAGAAGATAACTATTACCCAGCTGGCGAGGTTTGGGACATTTTCATCCTGGATTTCTGAGAGGAGGGAATTAAACGCCTGTCCCAAATAAACGCCTGGTCTGTTAAAGGAGAACTTCGGTCGATTTAAACATGCAGCTTCATTGCTCAAGCTACCCTTGACTTGCCAGCACCGAGGACGCGAAAACTTTTGGTCCAACCATTACAGAGCTCCGTGAACGGAGACTTAGCATTGAACGCTAACAGCATGGGGTCAGAACTTTACACTGTGTTTTAAGCGTCTTAACATGCTCCACATCTCACACCAAAAGTTATGCAACATCAGCAGACACCTTAGCACACAGCACTGTAGCATGTATGACTCAAAATGAATAAAAAAAGTAGTTAAAACAGTGTGTTTGTGCAAGCAGCCACTTACCTGTTTGTTGACATCCGTGTGCTCCGGTAGCTAGACCAAACTAGCATATCCACCGAGCGGGGAATCCCAAAAATCACTCCTCGAGTGGTACCCACCAGTAGCTATCATTGCTTCTTCCCTTCAATCTTATTCAGCCTAATCGCTTTCCCTAGTTGTGCGCTGTTTCTGCAAAAAATCAACAGTGCTCCACTGCACAGAACTTTCGCACTCTTTACCTCGCCCACTAGACTGTTTATCCCCTTGGCAAGGAGAACCGGGTTCCACTCACCGAACGAAGCACCTTCTTGCTCCAGTCTGATGATTACCTTGTGCTCTTCCTCATCCCCTCCCACTTGCTCATTATCTGTCTCTTCTGACATTGAGCTCCTTCCTTTCTGCCCCACTTTCTTGCGTCTTCGCCTGGCTTTCCCCATTGCTTGCTCCATTCATAACTCATGCGTGCCTCTGTGAACAACTGGAACTTCAGACGTCATAAGTGAATAAAAACACGGGCACGCTCTCTCCCGCACACACACACACTTGCACGCAGACTTCTCTTACCTCCACTAACAGCGATGATCCATGAACAGGTAAGGAGGAGCGTCAGTGGAGCAGATGTGCACCTGGACATGACTGAAGAGGAGCAGGTCTCTCTTCTGTTATCAACTTCCTACTTGACTCTCACAACTTAAGCGTAACGTCAGTGGTCACGTGACTTCCCAGAAGTGCTGCGTTCAAGTTCTGTCGGACCAACAGATGTTTCACTGGCATAAAGGTTCTGAACTTTTTTAAGTACAAGTAAAAATAATAATACTGAACTTAGATAAAAGTAGAAATTAGGTCAGTTCAAATATATCTACCTTTATTTAGCTCAAACAAATCACTGATGACTGTGGTTCAGGGGTAGAGTATGTTGAAGTGTCCTTGGTCAAGGTGCTGAACTACAAATTGCTCCTGACGTGCTGGTTGGCACCTTGCATGGCAGCCGCCACCATCAGTGTATGAATTAGAGGCTGACATTTATTCGGGATTCCCACAGGATGGGAGTCAGCCTTACTATTAATCACGTGATTGGGACGGTACAGGATAAAAAAGTTAACAGGAGTGGGAACCAACCAATAGGACAACAAAAACAGGTGCGCCGCCATTTTGTAGTTTTCTTTCCTACACTGTAACACAAGTCAAAAGAACTACGTGGCCCAGAAGCCAGGAGGAGAGGTGTTCCACCCTATATCCAGAAAATGTAGATGCACTTTTGTTCTTACATAGCAACATATAAGGTTCCTGGACTCATTATGCATGAACGTGTTAGATGATTCAGATAGCTAGCCCTAATTAGTTTCTGAGCAGTGTTTTATTGCAAATGGACAAATATTCAAATGTGTGATATGGCAGTTGTATTTATATTTAATATTTTAATCTTTTGCACTTTTTTTCCTTTTTCCAAAATTCAGGCACAGTATGTGAATTGTGAACTGAAGCTAATACCTTTATGCACTTTTGTTCGTTCGGGACAGTTTTTTTGTGTTTTTGTTTGTTTCTGCAAACCACTGATGTGTTCATGTGTCTGTTGTTGATCTGCCTTAGTCTCAGCTTAGTGGCAGAGCTACACAGAGCTGAGCTGTGTGACTTGAATATACAAATAATATATAACAGGGCGACTCCTAATTCACATCACAGTCAACAAGTATTCTTGTATTCAAACCATGTGCTGTCGTGGTGTCAGTGAACACAACACTCATCATGTACTGACCTGTTGATATGTGACCAGGCAGGTTTCTCGGTACTTCAGTTTGAAACTTATGTCAACAACTTATTGTTTCTCTTCCTGTCAGTTCATGTTTCCCCTGAAGGGCAGGAACGTTTCTGTTACAAAGAGTTGATGTGACGATGAAGCTGCTCATAAATAACTGAAGCAGAAGATCTGAACTACAGTCTGGTTTAGTTGAGACATTAAACCTGCAGTTTAATATAAACCAGGTCTGATTGAGTGTTTACTCTGTGTCTGTGTGGATCAGCATGTTCAGCTGCAGCAGCACATTAACTCTTCCTGCTTCACGCTGGCTGTGTGTCAGTTCACTGACAACGAAACCACAAGAATGTTTTCTAATCTCTCTGGAATGATTCACAGTGACCAAACTGAAACACAGAGACGGTTTGGGGAATTCTGGTCTTTCCCTCAAAGTCTTTCTGTGGTTTAAAGTAAATTTTAAAAACTCCGTCTTGAATTGTAAAAGCAGTAAGTGTTTTGTGGGAGCAGCAGAGCAGCAGCAGCCTCGTCTCCTCCAGCTGCCATCTTTACTGTCCCGAGCACACAAACAGTGTGAAGATGAAGTGATTTTAGTGTTGATTATCAGCTGATGAACACAGTGAAGCTGCTGTGCTGCTGCCTGCTGGATGACTGGCAGCACTGATTGGCTCCCAGACTGAGAACAAACAGGAAGTTACTGCAGTCTTTCCCTACTAAAGATCAGGATGTGCATCATGTACGTCTGAACCTCTCCTGCAGGGCGTCCTACAGTGGACAGATGTTTGTGAGTCATTCAACATCTAAGCTGGTGAATGATTCCTGCTGATTATTATCTTTGTATAATTATAGATATGAGATATGTAATCATAAATTCAAAATGGCAGAAGAGGACATGCACCTGTTAAATCTTGTTATTCTCAGAGAATCAGACGGGGGAAACTTTCAGTTTAGATCTTAGAAAATACTTTTATCTGCATTTTAATATATTTCAACACATGTTTGTTCACATGTCTCTCATAGCACGAAGCATAATCAAGAGATATGATAGCCTCTTTATAAGACAGAGTGTATTCACTATGTGCTGTGACGAATTTATTCATACAAATTAAATTATGGAACATTTTATTGAACTATTTTCTTTTTGCTATCAATGACGTGTTTATTGTAATACATGTTGTTAGTGTTTGACAGGCCTGTACATAAGTCTTTAAGTTTTATAATATCTCTCTCTCTCTGATTCTGTAGCAGCAGTGTGAAAACAGCAAAAACATGGAAACATGAAGGTGTTTGTTAAAGTCTGTCCAGCTGGAGTCCATCATGATCATCAGTCTGAAACACGTCAGCACAACAGAAATGAGCTGAAATAATATCAAATACATTGTCATTGTCCATGTTAAGACCAATATTAACAACATTATACAGTAACAAACTAATAAAAGACAACTGTTGTGACCACATGAGGGATCATGTTATGTTGGAGCTTTTTGTTCTTCCTATTACCCATAATGCCCTGTGGTCCCGTGGCCCTTCACACTGTTACATACAGAACTCTACATTTCTAAACCAAACATCATTTAATGTGGTTCATTTTTCACCAATATTATCTTTAAACATTTTGAATGACTTGATGAACTGAAGTGATCATGAATCAGTGACAGCAAGACCAGTATATGTAGTCTTTTGGTGCTGGTCTGTGCTGGTTTTTCCAGCAGGGGAATCAATGACAGAAACAGTGAAAGTGTCTCTGAGACAGTCACACTGCTCATGTCTCCCACACAGTGAAGAGGTAAACAGTAAACAGGCCCTACCTGGTGTAAAGTCAATTGATTTAATTATTTTAACATCAAACTCTCAGTGTTCATCTAAAATGCATCACACGCTCAACAACATGTGATGATTGAATTTAACTCCTGATCTTTGGGGGAGAAATGCTGTTTGTCTCACCTCACTGAGAGCAGTCGGCCAGTCGTGTGCAGTTGAGATGCATGTTGTCAAACACACTTTGGACAAAGAGGTCATGTCAGTGCAGTCAGACAGCCAGCAGGTGGCAGCACAGCAGCGTCACAGTGTTTTACTGATGATTCTACAGTCAGAACTTTGACCCGCAGAGCAACACAGACATGAAGATTTAACCAGCCAAACAGAAGAGCTGCAGAAACATCAAACACTGAGAGATAAAAATACAAACAGAATGAAAGCTGCAAGCAGCAACGATCGTACGTCAGGTTGTGGCGCCGTCTGCATGTGCACACGTTTACTGAACGTAGTCTGAATGAACTGCCTGTGTCGACTATGTGGCGCTAGAGATGACCCATCAGTCATAGGTCTTGTAGTGTTTTGTAGGAACACCAGCCCTTATGTCTCCATCACGAGGCTCTACTCCCTTTCCCCATCCTCTGACCTCTCACCTCTCAACCACAAGACAAGACTAATTTAACAAACAAAGCCTGCCTGTTTGACTGAATATTCGCTTCTTCACCCTTCCAAAGAAGATGAACTCCCTCTTCCTCAGGCCAAACGATGTCCAGTACGTGGCCTCTTCTCCCTATAGAAAGTACGATGTGTTGCTCTTGCTATAAACAGATCGTCAGAGACCTTGTGTTACTAATTAACAACTAAGTACAATAGTGTCCTCTCTCTCCACATTAGCTGACAAGAAGTGGGGGTTGATGTTGGTTGGGGTAAAGATGACCCAGTCCCCCTCCCTCACAGGCCAAAGCATTTTACGACCCTGCCTCTGACATTTCAATCATTGCTGCATTCCAACTCCTATACTGATCCACATTTCAATATGTTCTGAATAACTATTAACTACAATTTCATCTTCTTAGTTTTATCAGATTCCCAAATAGCCTAAGAAAGTCTTTCAGTAGATATTTCCCATGTTATTGTCAAGCCCAAATGAAGTTTATTACTTAATGAATTTCGGGTTTGAAAGAAACCAGCCCCCACCTTTGCGATGGGCACAGACTTGCATATCATGATCCTCTTTGTGTGTAATGCCTGTGTTATTTACAAGTTAAATGTCTGATGTTTTCTTAAGATAGAACTACAAGGAATATGTAGAAGTCCTTGGTCCTACTGTGTATTGTATGCTTTATGTTCCACGTCAAACTTGTACAGTTAGATGTTTGGAATAGTTCCCTCCAGCCTATTTCAGTAACAATGGAGGTGGTGCCCCTTCTATGAGTGTAAAATTAATCACCAGTGATTAATGACCTTGATTATCAAGCAGTGATAGTCACCTACATAGTCTACCTATCCTACCTGTCCTACAAATTTGTGAGGCATAGTTGATTACCAGTAATTAATTAATTACCGGTAATTAATTATCCCTTTTTATCAAAGTAGTGTCTCCTACAGTATGATGAGGAGAAAACAACCTATAAATGTAAATTGGATCATGTTTGTCCGCACTGCTAATGGCTGAGAGTAAGATAGAGCTTCAGTTGCCCTCTTTCAGAAATGTATGTACTATGTGTTATATGTGAGATAAAGTGTGTGTGTGGCTTACTTCTGCTTTGTTTTGCTTGCATTTCTTGTGTAAAGCACTTTGTGTTTCATGTTATTTGTATGAAAAGTGCATTATAAATAAAGTCAGATTGATGGATAAGAGGCTGACTTCCTGTGTCCAGTGGGTGGCGTTATGGATATGACACAGTATTGATGCACAGACGTATTCGGGCGACACCCTCTACATGTGTGAGCAATGTGGTGTAGATGGAGGGGTGTGCTGGAGTGATAAGGACTTCCTGCTTTATGGAGAAGCATCAAAATTGATTGCACCACCATGCCCACTGGGTATAACGGAGGTGAAAGATTTTGATGAACTTTCATCTTTGATGTCTGAGGATGATACTGAGTGAATGTGATGTCTGTGGTGTTAAATCTGTAGGAGTTCATTAAAGTACGAGGCAAGGAAATGGCGCCAATTGGCAGCAAAATCTCAACTGTGAATCATAATTGCTGACTTCCTGTTGGACTGAGGGTTTGGGTCCATGCGGGGTTTTTGTGTGTCCGGGTCAACAAGGTCTGCATCAGTTGCTAGGGAACCAGGGCAAACTGATGAGAAATGAGCTACTGGAACGAAACACAGATGAACGAGGGCAGAAAATACGGAGTTGCTGGAATGCTACCATACAAGCAATCCCAGAGAGGGGATACATGCAGCGAATTTGGGACCATTGGATGCTTCGAAACCCACAATCAAGGCTAACAAAGAAACAGCTGTTAGCCCAGTGTTTCAACATCTGTAATCGGAATCTACTATAGAACTATAGTTCACAACTAGAGATTAATGAAATACAACAACGATGCTACGGCAAGGGGGAGCGAGGACGACAGGTCAGCGGGGAGATGTCATCATCATCCCCACAACCAGAGATTGGGTACCAAGCCCCAACAGATACCAACAGTCAACACAAGAGCTGCTGACCTGAGAAGGAAGATCGCCCCCGACAAATACCAAAGCTGAGTTGCCAAGTACCTTCAGAAGATCTACTAGGGGATGTGAATGCTACTCTGAAGACAATCCCCACAGGAACCATCACTGAGACCAACAAGCTGATACACAGTATCATATAAGGGTATAAGGGTATAAGGTGGGCTTGGGACAAAACAAACAGTGCCCACCATGGAAGAGACGGTTAGAGGCCAAGATAAAGGCAACACGGAGAGAAGTCAGCCAGCTAGCAGAACTGCAGAAAGGGAACATGGTGAATAAAGGGGCACCCAGGATGTACAATTCAGTCTCCATACCAGAGGCACTCGAAACTGCCAAACAGCGACGAACAGCTCTGGCCACCCAGCTGAAGAGATACACCAAAGAGGGAGAGGCCAGGAGAATAAACAAGCTGTTCTCCACCGAACAAGCCAAGGTATACTCTCAGTGGCAGGGAAACAACAACCAGTCAGACCCACCAAGAGCTGAGGTGGAAAAATAATGGAAAGACATATGGGAAAGAAAGGCATCGCACAACAATAGTCACAGTAACCTCCCAGAACAAGAACCAGTAACCATCTCAATGGCAGACATCCAAGAAAGAGTGTCAAAGATGAAGAGCTGGACAGCACCAGGCCCTGATATGATCCATACGGACTGGCTGAAGAAACTAACTGCACTCCATGAACGCCTAGCAGCACAGATGAACCAGCTGCTGAGGGATGGGACCCACCCAGAGTGGCTAACCCAGGGCAGGACAGTCCTAATCATGAAGGACCCCCAGAAGGGGCCCTGTCAGGCATCCTTACAGCAAAAATGAGTAAGTATGTGGCTCAATACATGAGCTAGGCACAGAAAGGAATTGGCAGTAACACCAGAGGAGCCAAGCACCAGCTACTGGTTGATAGAACAGTCACCCGAGACTGTAAGAACAGACAGACCAACCTGTGCACTGCCTGGATTGACTACAAGAAAGCCTACGACTCAATGCCGCACACATGGATACTGGAAAGTCTGGAACTGTATAAGATCAACAGTGACCTAAGGGCCTTCATCCAGATCTCGATGGAAATGTGGAAGACAACACTAGAGGCCAATTCAAAGCCGATAGCCCAAGTCAACATCAAGTGCAGCATCTACCAAGGAGATGCGCTATCACCACTGCTGTTCTGCATAGGCCTTAACCCCCTCAGCCAGATCATCATGAAGAGCAGCTACGGGTACCGATTCCGTATTGGGGTAAAAATCAGCCACCTGCTCTACATGGATGACATCAAGCTGTATGCCAGGAGCGAGTGAGAAATAGACTCACTGATCCACACCACCAGGATCTACAGTGATGACATAGGGATGTCATTCGAATTGGACAAGTGTGGCAAAGAGAGGCAAGATGATCAGGACTGAGGGGACTGACCTACCAGAGGGCAACATAGGTGATATCCAAGACAGCTACAAGTATCCCACAGGCTAATGCAAACCATGAAGAGGCCACTAGGAAGTCAACCACAGCCAAATACCTCTAGAGAGTAAGGCAGGTCCTGAAAAGTCAGCTGAATGGTAAGAACAAGATCCGAGCCATCAACATGTACGCACTACCAGTCATCAGATACCCCGCTGGTATCATAAGCTGGCCAAAGGAGGGAATAGAAGCCACGGCTATCAAGACTAGTGGCAGGGTGTAAGATGGTAGCTGGATCAGTGTACATGGAGAGGCACAACCAAGTGGCTGGGATAGTATACAGGAACATCTGTAACCAGTATGCAATAGAAGTACCCGATTTCCAATGGGCCATACCACAGAAGTTGGCTGAGAACAACAGGGCTGAGATTCTGTCGGACTTCAGCTTCCAGACTGACAAGCAGCTCCTGGCTAACCAACCGGACATAGTGGTGGTGAACAAAGAGCAGAAGAGGGTGGTGGTGATAGATGTGGCGATCCCAGCTGATGCCAACACCAGGAAGAAGGAAACCGAGAAACGTGAGAAGTACCAAGGGTTGAAAAGCAGCTGGAATGGATGTGGAACGTCAAGGCTAGCGTGGTCCCCAGGGTAGTAGGGGCACTCGGGGCAGTAACCCCCAAACTGGGAGAGTGGCTCCAACAGATCCCAGGAACAACATCTGAAGCCTCAGTTCAGAGGAGCGCAGTCCTAGGAACAGCCAAGATACTGCGCAGAACCCTCAAACTCCCAGGCCTCTGGTAGAGGACCCGAGCTTGAGGATGACACATACCACCCTACCACCCTTTTTTATATATATATGTATATATATATATATTTTGCAGTGCTCATGCCACCCATCCACGACGGGCCCGAGTTTTTATTAGGGCCCGAGCAGGTCTCGACCTGTGAGGTCCCTATTGTTTTTGTGACCATTCTTTTTTTTATATATATTTGTGGAGGGACAGCATGATATATATATATATATATATATACATATATATATAATTTTTTTTTTTTTTTTTTTTTTTTTTGCGGCGCTCATGCCACCCCTCCACAAATGTTCTGTTCCAGGTACAGATGAATGTGTTTACAGTGATATAAAATGAAGGGTCAGAATTAGCCAGGCGTCACTCCTGATCAGCTACCAGCTTTAATATTTTCATACAGTCCAGCATTACAAATCACAAGAGGCTTTACTATCTACACTTTATTATCTACAGCACACAGTTTCTGTTATCCTCAGAATCAGACAAGAAAACACCACCTTACATATCACATTACATAACGCCATCAGTAAACTGGAAGCTGTCTGACTCACTCGCGGGGATGGAGGCTGTTTTCTGAAGTCTTTTGTGGTAACTTTCCATTCGCAAAATCGCAACAATGAAAAACTTAATTTTGAACTCCTCCTAGGCAATTTGAACGATTTGCAGTTAACTTTGCATGTAGCAAATTCCTGCAGATTGTGTTAAAAACCGACAGTCTTTCGTATTACTGCAAAATGTGGTGCAAATCGCCCAATAGGTGGCGCTCTGGTGGCAGTCTAATTAGTGTCAATGGAATTAAATGGGGAAATCTTCAAATCCTCTTCAAAACTCATTGATTTCAACCTGTCCTTGTCCCTCATACTTTGAGCTAGAGACACCATTCCAACCTTAAATGAGCCAGAAGACCTTGAACTATTGGCGATGTATTCAGCTATTTAAAATCATTTACAGTTTTGAAATCATTCACAGTTTTAGTTATAAGGATTTTTAGCTCGTCTTCTGATTTTATAATGGGTGTGTACTGCGTGAGCTACAGTTTGTGACATCATTGCTAGAGTGGAGAGCAGCTCGAAAAACTGGAGAAAAAAATTCTCTTCAGCTTGATTTGGATCCCACATGTTTTACTCCACATAGCCAATATATGCATAGAAATGTAGGAAATCTTGTTGGCTTTCAGCTGATGGTCTTATTTCAGATGTAGGACTTACAGTTTTGATGTGGAAGCCGAGAGCGACAGGCACTCCAACACCTCCCCCATAAGGCGCAATGTTAATTTTGAGCCTAAATTTCTGGAGGAGAGCAGACGGTACCTGTTTTGTCTCTCACTCTGGTTCCCTCATTTTTCACTCTACAGAAATAAAAAACACATCACAGACTTCAGCAATGTCTCCTCTTACTCAATATATAAATATTTTGGGGATAACCGTTAAATGTTCTTCACAAATGGCAGGAGTTTGGGAGGTGTTTTCCCATTCATTCTTATGAAGACGTTAACTGTGGTTCTGCTACTGTTCCAGCATATGTGCAGACAGAGAAACTGTTCACATTTTTAAGCTCTTTCAACCCTCTTACTTTTCAGCTTCACTGCTGGAACATGCATACATTGTTTCATTCCAGCAGGAGCAGGCCACCAAATTATCAATGGAATGACTTCCTCAATGCAATGTTGCATGAACAAGCCCGGACATCAGCACACCCTGACGGCAGCATGCGCGTGGACTTGTCACCATGGTGGTTTGGGAGCAACAGCAGTTGTTCTTCTGGTTTGTTTGGTTTCTGCTGCTGTTGGACTTGTTCTTGTCAGCAAATCTAAAAGGCAAAGAGACAAGAAACCAGAACTGTCTGCTGCTGAAGAAACAGGAGGTGATAATCTGCTCTGATATGATGGTGAAGGGGTTCATGTACCCGTTGACTCTGGGATCAGGGTTGTCTGGAGCAGTCAGGTCCTGGTAGGGTCTCTGCTATCCTGTGAGAAACAGAAACAGGCTGTTTCAGGGAGTTCATTTCATTTATTTGATGACAAAAGGAAAAGACAGCAGTTTTTTATAAGTGGGATGCGCCAATACTGCACTCATATACTCATACTCACAAGTTGACCAATACCACTTAACTGCATTAGGCCTTACGTTGCATGAAACTGAAGACCGCAATCAGAGGCGACTTGTTGAAACAGGAAACAAACTGATCACTGAACATCAGACACATACTGACCCCTGCAGGACTTTTGTAACACTGCAACAACAAAACCCAACAAGAGGAAAACAGGTTGCACCCAGGAAAGTTTCATCTGAGCTACTCAAAAGAAAGGAAACCGTCCTCACACTGCTACAGAGTGAAAGTCCACTGTGGAGAAGACATCCTTGTTTCAGATGAATCTGTCTCCACTTCAAACACTCACTCAGGACCTCAGAGACAAACCACACTGCATCTGAAACACACAGTCATTTCCTGCTTTGTGCTGGGCTCCATCCCTCCTCGTACTCTCTGTGGTCATTTGTTCAAAGAAAAAAACAACCCCCCATTTATTTTTAACTGGTCAGAAAAAAACCTTCAGTCACCAGTCAAACAAAGAGGAAGGAGGAGAGTTGAACTGATGTGACTGATTTCATACCACCAAGAGGTACAGAACGATGGGACGGACATCTCTGCTGCTCTGTAAGTACAATCTCAGAATCAGAAACCCTTTAATGTCCCGCAGACGGCGAAATTTGTTTGTCACAGCAGCGACAGAATATTACAAATATTACATATTACAAGAACAAGAAACAATAGCAAAAATTGTCATGACTAGATTCATGTTCTTGATGTTATGTTCTGTTATCATTTTGTGTCTTGTGTTTTCTTGTATCTGGTTTCCATGTCTTTGTATCGTGTCTTGCTGTGTCTTTTGTGTATTTGATTTCCATGCCCCTCTTGTGTCTCTCGTTCCTTTAAGTGTCTTAAGTTTTTCCTCTGTCCGAAGTTTTGTTTCCCTCCATGTTTCTCCTCTGTGCTCCTCCCCCGCTTGTTGTCAAACCTGGTCCCCTCCCTCCTCTCTCTCCTTACCTGTTCCTTGTCTGGTCATTAGTGTCTGTTTTAAGTCTCTGTTTTCCCTCTTGTCTTTGTTTGTATGCCTCTGTGGTGTTTGTTTGTCTCTGCCTGGATCCATGTCCATGTTCATGTCCACGTTCCTCAAGTCTCTTTGGTATGTGTTTTTGGATTTTTACATTTTGCACTCTGCTTGAACCTTGGATTTGATTTGTACTTTGCCCTTTTTTCTTTGCACTTTGTTGTTTTGCTAGTTTTGTTGCTACTTTGCCTTGCTTTCTTTGCTACTCTGTTTTTTTTGGGTCTTTGGACCTCTTTCGTTTCATGCTCCCTGTATTTAGCTTTAAATAAAGCTTGCTGTTGTTTCTCCAATCCTGCCTCCCGTTCCATGAGGCATTTGGGTCCAACTCCTTTCTCCATCCTCTATCATAGTTTTCCCTTTAAACCCAAACCTGACAGAATGACCAGACCCGAAATGGACCCAGCAGTTGGCCTGGTGATTATTAGCTGGTATCAGGACTTCATGACAAATACTGATAGCAGGGCTCTTCAAATAGCTGCTAGCAACCTTTTCTTTCAGGCCCATGCCTCAGCCACAGCTATGCTACCAGCCCGAGCCCATGCCTCAGCTCCGACCCAGCTACCAGCCCATGCTTCAGTCCCAACCTTGGACAAGCCCTAAGTTTCCCCTTTTTTTGGAACCCGCATGGCCTACAAAGTGCCCCCACCTAGAAAGTGACGTTCTTCGCAGCGTCCAGGCTCCCTGAGGTCTGGCGCCCTTCTTTGCTGTGCCTCGCCACCACCCAGGGCTTTGCCCCCTCTGCTGTCCTGCACCCTGGAGCCATGCCCGGTTAGCACCTCTGAACTATGCCTGCCTGGATCTCCAGCTGTACTGTTGGTGGCCCGGTCGACACCTGCCAGTGGCCTTCAGTCGGTGGCCCAGTCGACACCTACCAGTGGCCTTCAGTCAGTGGCCCGGTCAACACCAACCAGTGGCCTTCAGTCGGCAGCCCAGTCGACACCTGCCAGTGGTCTTCAGTCGGCGGCCCAGTCGACACTTGCCAGTGGTCTTCAGTCGGCGGTCAAGACGGTGCCTATCCCTGCTCCTCAGTCGGTTGCCCGGCCGAGTCCAGTGCCAAGTCCAGTGCCAAGTCCTCGGTCGGCGGCTCGGCCAAGTCCAGTGCCAAGTCCAGTGCCTGCTCCTCGGTCCCAGGCCCGGCCGAGTCCCGTGGCAAATCCAGCACCTGCTCCTCGGTCAGAGGCCCGGCCGAGGTCGTTTGCTGCCAGCGACCCATCATCAGCTTCCAGGCCACCAGCTCCCGGCAAACCTCTGTCGGTGGTCAGGCTAAGACCCAGGAGGGTTTCCCACGCCTTCGCCGCACGCCTCCAGTGGGTCCCAGCCCACGCCTTCGCCACAGACCTCCAGAACGCCTTTGCCACAGACCTCCAGAACGCCTTTGCCACAGACCTCCAGAACGCTTTGCCGCAGACCTCCAGAGCGCCTTCGCCACAGACTTCCAGAGTGCTTTCATCTTCTTCTTCGTCGCCAGCCTCCAGAGCATCTTCATCTTCGCCACCAGCCCCCAGAGAATTCCGGCCTTCGCCCCCGCCGTTGGCCTCATGAGGGCCTCGGCCTTTGCTCCTGCCGTCACCCTTCTGTGGGTCTCGGTCTTGGCCCTCCTCCTGACCCCCCACCACCCTCTCGGCTTCACAATACAGTGATTTCAGTGTATTAATACTATATATAATATATAATATCTAATATATATTTAACAGACTTCAGTTCTGTCTGACCCAGTTGTTTCTCTCTATGTACAAACTCAATGAACAACAACAGAAAAGTTACTTCCTGCTAAATGTGTTACAGAAAACCACAACAGTGGCAGACACCAAAGAGGAAGGAGGAGGGTCGACTTGGTCTGACTGCTACATGCTGCTGAGCTCAGATGGTCAAGACTCAACATGGAGGAATCACGTCTGCTGTGGCTGCTCGGTGAGTAAAGCACACTTCATCTGTGTTCATGTTCGTCTGCACGCTTCCTAAATGTTGAGTGAGTTTCTGAGAGCAGCAGTGAGTTACAGAGCCGACAACAAGAGAACACACTGAACTCAGACCAGCACCTGTGAGTTATAGAGCCAACGACAAGAGAACACACTGAACTCAGACCAGCACCAGTGAGTTATAGAGCCAACGACAAGGGAACACACTGAACTCAGGCCAGCAGCACCAACAGATCACAGCCGAGTCCAGAAGGGTCTGCTTCACGGATCAGTGATCATAATTATTACATAGTTATGTTTTATACTAATGTTCATCAACTTGATCTCTAACAAAATAAGTAAATAATTAATAATCAGATAATAATCTGTGTTCTGGGCACTACAACCTCACTGTTAAAGTAATATTTCATTGATAATAACTTTATATAATTTGTTTTCCTGCTTTTTTTTATACAAAGAGAATATATAATACATGAAAATCAATTCAAATTGTCGTCCTCTGTGTTTCCTCTCAAACCAACCGGAGTGTCTTTTGTCTTTAGTTGTGACGTCACTGCTGAGCGGCTGCACACACCAAGGTGAGAACACTTCCTGTGTGACTGATGAAGAGTTATTTAGTCCCTGATAGAACAGTTAGTGTTCAGGACACTGTTTATGGAGGGAAATAGTTTGCACATACAATTAAAGAGTGAAGACTGTCTGGATGTCGACAGACTGGACGCTAAAGATAAATGTACTGCTATAAAAATGTCATTGTGAAAGCAGGACTGCACACCATGCAGCACCATGCAGCAGCTGACAGAGAAAGTGCAGAAACAATATTGACATGTGAGACACATGAAGTCACATCTGCTGTGTGTTTGACACCAACTCTGAGAGTTCCATTTAAAACATGAGGAGACTCAGAGCCTGAAACACAGAGGAGATCAGTGCAGGTCAACAAGGTCTTCAGAGACTGGAAGAGGAAGAAGAGACACTTCTGTCCAAACTGACCATTATCATCTGTAACCACATCTCTCTGTCTCGTCCTCCAGCCTCTCTGAAGATCAGTCCTCACAGATCTCAGCTGTTCGTAAGACAGTCTGTCTCTCTGAGGTGTGAGGAGGACGACAGCTCTGATGGATGGACGGTGACGAGGAACACGACTAAAGACACCAGGAGTCTGTGTGGAGCTGGCTGGGGAAAACCAGCTGGTTCTGTCTGTAACATCAGCTACATCGTCCCATTGGACAGTGGAGTTTACTGGTGTGAGTCCACAGGCGGAGCAGCCAGTAGCAGCATCAACATCACTGTCACTGGTAAGATGAGGCTGTTGTAACTCCAGCAGGTCTCAACACTGAGTCTGTCTTTCACCTTTTCACTTTGGCTGAGCCTGAGAGAGACAAAGACAAGAAGACAGACAGGTGACCTTCAGGAGGCAACAACACTGGGTGGAGCACTGAGTCTGCCTCCTCAACATGTTGTTCATCTGTCAGTCTGACATTATGTTCTACATGTAGAGATGATAAATCAGCTCCATGTGCCAAATGTTTCTCCAGAGAGATTGTTGTGATGAAGTGTTGCTGAGTACAGGACAGGACAGTGAGACTGCTTGTGTGAGTCAGAGGATCCATCAAGCTGAGTTTGATGCTGTGAAATCAGACTTTAACCTGCCCATGTTAGCAGCACACGTTTGTCAACACACTGTCTGTTTCTACTGATCACAACATCACCAGACTCCCTTAACAAATGTACTGATTTAAGAGTTGTTGAGTGAGGAGAGACTCAACAAACTTTGTGAAACGACAACAAATTCTAAATGATGCTTCATCAGTTTGACCAGCACAACCAAACACCTGATGCTGTGCTGTTGTCAGAGTGATGAAGATGATGGAAGAGGAGATATGTTTGTGTTCTGTCTTTTTAAGCTGAGCCTTCAGAACCGCCCTGCAACGACCCGGTTCTACTGCAGCAGAGGACGAGACGACACCACAAACTTTATGTCCCCGGTCACTGCAGCACTGGGTACAATGTACCAGTAGCTACATGCTAACAGGCTAATCTAACCTGTAGAAACATGATGTTATCTGTTGTGTAGCTGTGACAGGCTGCTACCTGCATCCTGTCATCACCTTCACACTCACAACAGGAACACGCAACTGGAATAACATGTTTGTCTGTGTGTTGAGGTGGAGCAGTGATCCTGCAGAGTCCTGTCCTCCCTGTGATGGAGGGAGATGATGTCACTCTCACCTGTACAACAGAGACCTCCAACCTCTCAGCTGCTTTCTATAAAGATGGCTCTTTCATCAGGACTGAGCCTACAGGTCACATGACCATCCGCCATGTTTCCAGGTCTGATGAAGGTCTCTACAAGTGTAACACCATCAGTGATGGAGAGTCTCCACCCAGCTGGATCTCTGTCACAGGTCAGCAGGTTCAACTTAAGTCTACAATAAAAATGTCAGCAGAGACAGAGACAGCCTGTCTCCAGAGTCAGTGTTGGCATCCAATGTTTAACATTTCTATGTTTCATACGTAGCAGATCAAACTTTACATGTCTTTATGTTTTAAACTAGTTTTGTCTTTAATACCTACAGTGAAATGACTGAATGAATTCATCTGATTTCTGTGTTGTTGATGAGAATCTTTTGTTCATTTTAGAGAAACCTGCTATGCCAACTTCTCATCCAACCTCCTCTGCTTCACCATCCTCTCCTTCAGCTCCCTCTCCTCCTCCTGTCCCTGTGTGGTCAATTGCTCTTGCTATTGCATTCTTCCTTTTCTCTCTGGTTCCACTGGTTCTTCTGGTTCTAGAGGTGAGACGGCTCACCAACAGGAAACCTAAAGGTTAGACACTTTCAGACACATTCAGACACATTCAGACACAAAAAAGACGACAACATGAATTCTGTTCTCATTATTTTTCACAGCCGTGAGCTGCAGTTAACTCACCTCATTCAAACTGAGTCACAGTCACCAGAACAGTTCTGGTTTGTCTCCACAGTCTCCTCTGGTTCAGTCCAAATCCTCAGTTCACAGTAACATGTGAAAATATTGTGTCCATCAGCTAATAGGCCTACTTAGCTCCATGGCTAACTGAGCTACATGCTAACAGCAGCTAGTCACTTCAGCTAATGAGAATAGTGAGCAGCGGTCATGCCCCAATCAGTCAATCAATCAATCAATCAGCTGATGATTGACAGCTGTTGATAAATGATCTCACTATCTCGCCTGCAGGAAATTACCTGCCCGTCTCCATGGAGATGGCTCCTCCCACCCAGGCTGAGCAGGGATTGGTTGATGAGTACAATGATGTCATGGCTGCTGTCACCACAGAGCATCACCTCTGAGTCGATCCAAGGTGTTCTCCTTCTTCTTCAGACACGTTTCCTTCGTAGGAGCCAGAACTCTTCCTGTGGAGCTGCTCACCTTCTCGGTTCTGTTCTTGTGGATCCTGCTGCTTCTTCTTGTGAGACCCGCCCTCCTCCTCCTCTGATTGGCTCGTCTCTGTGGTGTTACCACCAGAACTCTTCCTGTGGAGCTGCTCACCTTCTAGGTTCTGTTCTTGTGGATTCTGCTGCTTCTTCTTGTGAGACCCGCCCTCCTCCTCCTCTGATTGGCTCATCTCTGTGGTGTTCCCACCAGAACTCTTCCTGTGGAGCTGCTCACCTTCTAGTTGGACGGGTCGACTGCTGATTGGACTCTTGTGTTGTTCACTGAGTCGGTTCTGTCTCTGTGATGAAGTTTCTGTTCTGTCTCTCAGTGAACTCAGCTTGATGTGTTGATGTTCTGATGGTGTCCAGCTGATCCACTTTCTGTAAAGTGTTCCTTTAGAGACCTTCGGTCCTGATCCGACGCTGAGAACGATCCTCTTTGACTTCTGATGCTTTGATTTACTTTCTGGATCCTCAAACTTTGTGACTGTTTCCAGGTTTGTGTGACAGTATTCAAGGTTTTCAATGTGGTCTGAGACTTTTGGACCTGCTGTATCTGAAATGTTGAGCTGCACATTAAACAGACTTTATCCTTCAGTATCATTCAGTGTGTTCCCTTCAGCTGTGTGTTGACACACCCTGTTTATGTAACACTGCACATCAGAACTGATGACCAGAACTAAGACTTCTTTTAAGTCCAACAGAACAGTGTTCATGGTTTTAGATCCTCGGTGCATTTCCTGCATCTCAGACTGACCTTTAATCTGAAGATTATTCATGTTGTAGTTTTTTATGCTGAACATAAATGACAGCTTCCTCTTGAGTCCAGTAAACTGACCTGAAGCTGTGAGGTTTCTCTCGACACTCTGCTCGAGCTGACAGTGACGTGTTTGTCCTTGTGGTGAAACATGTCAACTGGTTTTAATGGCAGCGAGCAGCTTTGTGGTCGTCCAGGTTTCCTGTTTCTTATAAATACCCTCGGCTGCATCTCTCTGACAGGAAGTCTTCACTCTGTGCTGCTCGCTCAGCTTGATTGATGGGTGATGACATGATGTGATTGGTTGACACTGGTTGGTTCAGCTGACGGAAGCACACGTGACATTTCGATTTACAGGAAGAAGACACAAGCTAATTCTTCAACCTCTGGGTCGGGCCCCTCCAGAGGGTCACCAGGTAAATGTGAGGGGTCATCATATGATGGATGGAGAGGAGAATATCAAATAAGAAGTGAAGTTGTATAGATTATTATTGTGTATAGTATAGTTTGCACTGTGTAGATACATTGTATATATTTTGTTTTCTATTTATATTATGTAGAGAGTGTTTTTCTTTCTTTTTTTTGTGGACCCAGTGCTGCTGCTACAAAATAATTTCCCAGTCTGGGATCAATAAAGTAATTCTATTCTATTATATTCTATTCTACTGATTCACTACATCAGGTTGCTAGTGTCGCCTCACTCGGGGCACCATATTTAGTGCTTTGTGCAACATTAACAGGGAGTTTTGGGTTAAATTTGAAAAATTATTAATGATTATCAGGAATAATGATTAATTATGATAAATAATAAGATCAAATTTACACTGGAGCACCTCGGGTTAATAATTAACTTAATAACTACAACCAATATTACCATAACAGCTGTAATGGTGGAAGGAGTTCTTGTCGAGGTTGGCAACATTCACTCTTGTACATTATTAAATAAACAGCATGAAGGTTCTTTTATATAACACAAAGACGAAAAAACACAAACTTGCTAGCATGTACTATATACAGGTGTGTGTGTATATATATGGGTGTGTGTATCTGGAAGAGCAAAACAAAATGGTGGCTAGGGTTCATAATTTCCCCCACCACTGCTTTGCCTGCAACTTTTACGCGGAACCATTTATGGACACAGGTGTTTCCATATGGACACATTTCAAAGGCGCACTTCAAACAAGTAGTTCTCCATCCGGACAGATGGTGACAGTAATAAACTCAACCTGAATGTCAACCACCAACACAAATACAGAAGAAGAAGAAGTTGTTGTGGTAGGAGGACAGAGAAGAGTCGCAGGTGAGTTGACAGAATGAAATTTAATGTATGTATATTACGGCTGGAGTTAGAACAGATATGGTAAAGTTTGCTAAGCTAACTTAGCAGTATAAATGTCACAAGCTATAAACAGTTTCACTGTCAGTGTCATTTAAAAAGAAAATATTTAGTGTCAATAAGCCCCAGTGTTGTAGAGGGCCATTAAAAGTAAAGTCAAATTTCAGTGCTGGTTTAGCTCAATAGTGTTGGTCAGTCTGCTCCATGTTATTGAAAGGGAATTCAAATTTGTTTTCCATGGGCACCATTTAGCTCAGTTGCCAGAGTGGTCGTCCCATGTACAGAGGCTTTGTCCTGGGTTCGACTCCCGGCCGGGGCACTTTGCTGCATGTCATTCCCCCTTTCTCTCATCCTGTTTCCTATCACCTCTTCAGCTATTCTGTCAATAAAGCCATAAAAAAAGGCCAAAAAAAAAAAGTGGTTTCCATGCATTCATCCCAGCATGTTCTGGGGTTCAATTGCATGAGTCTCGTATTCAGTAAACACGAGTTGATGCCAAATGATGATATAGAAAGTATTGCAAAGAAATGTCCTTGAAATGCTTGCCCATAATGTTAAGGTTACCATATTGTGATTTTGCACCTGTCAGGTAAAATGAAGAGGAAAATAACTTCCTACTTCGTCAGTCCGGATAGTAAGTCCAGTCACGAGAGGAGGGAAAGTGATGTGGAGAGGGAGACGCAGGATGACAGTGATGAGACGGAGGTTCAGGTACAGAACACCACCTGCCTGATGCATTTAGCTGAAGTACTCACAGGATTCTGCCTTCAGCAGCTGACGTGCAGTTTACTTTATAAAGCCATATCAGTGAGAAAAATAGTTAAATCATCTTAAAATCTGGCATGCTGCCAATTTTAACTTCTCTGTCTTTACCAGCAGATAATCGACTTTCCCATTCAGAAAGTGACAGTGACGGTGGCTTCGATCCCCCAGAGTGTGATCTGCAAAGTGGATGTCGACGCCAACCACAATCCACAAGTTATTGTGTGACCTTTGTCACCAATTAAAAAGACAGCACCTTCACAACTGTTTCAGATTGTTTTTTAAATCAGTTTAGGAAACATTTATAAGCTTATACAGGTCTTTATGATGCGATTCTACATGACAATCACTGCCTGTATAAGTAAATGAGTGAGCGACTAAGAAACACTACCAGATCCACAGCGACTCGACACATCGGGAAAAAAAAATATGATATCAGTTTCTGTGCCTCCGCGGTGAGAGCTGTGGTCTCAGTCTGACTCCCCTGTGAAAACTGTCTGTCTCAGCTACTGGTTGTATGAGACTCTCAGTCACTGTATTTAGTATATTTCCTAAAAAGAGAAATGTGTTGAAATAATAAAGATCATAATTCTGTCATAACGTGTTCTGACACATGATCTTCAGAATGTTAAAACCTCATCCAGAGGGAAACAGAACCACAGGTCTCTCTGAGGCGGTGACTCAGTGTGACCTGTGGACCTGAGTCCATAAAGACACTGAGGACAGTGGAGATGCAGGACAGACAGAACACCAGCAGGTGGCAGCACCGTCAGATCACAAGCTGGAGGGTGAAGACAAAGATTACAGAGATGAAGGAAGTGACTCCTGAAGCTACAGACACCTGTCCTCATCAGGTGTCTCAGTTTCTCAAGTCTATTCAGAGTTCAGCAGCTTCATCTACATGCTGTCGTCCCTTTGAACGGTAATGTCTCTTTCAATACATGTGCTGTGACCTGATGTTGACCTGGTGTTGATCTGGTGTTGATCTGGTGTTTGTCTGGTGTTGATCCGGTGTTGATCCGTTGTTGATCCGTTGTTGATCTGGAGTTGATCTGGTGTTGATCTGTTGTTGATCTGGAGTTGATCTGGTGTTGATCTGTTGTTGATCTGGTGTTGATCTGGTGTTGATCTGATGTTGATCTGTTGTTGATCTGGAGTTGATCTGTTGTTGATCTGGAGTTGATCTGGGGTCTGTTTCACAAAGCAGGTTCAACAAACTCTGAGTCTAACCCTGAACTCTGAGTTGATCTACTCTGAGATAGGAAACTCTGAGTTTTCGGTTCCAGAACAGCAGATTTGAGTTAGTTTGATCAACTCGGAGTAGTTTAACCTGGAGTTAAGCACGTGCACCACAAGTATAAAAAAAACAGCATCAGTGGAGCCCCGATTCGACGAGTCACCATGACAACGGGGAAGAGGAGGGCTACGTTTTTCAACCCACTGAAACTGGAAATATTAATGCGCTCATACGGTGAGTTTGAGCACGTTTTTAGAAGGAAGTGTAACACCGCTGCAGCAGCAAAAGAGAGGGAGACGGCGTGGGAGAACATTGGTGCTTGGGTCAATGCGTAAGTTTAAACGTAGTCCTTTGCAATCACAATAATATTACAGGGGGAAAACTTGAGTGGTAGCCTATTAATTTATTTCATTTAGGTGTAATCCCGCGGGGGAGAAGCGCACTTGGCAGCAACTTAAGATGAAACATAAAAACGTTAGACCTCGGCATAATATCATGGGGGTACCTCATTTTGATCATGTTTTACATTGTAAAGTAAATATTAAGTGGCTGTTTGACTGTACAGTTGTTTTCTCTCCAACATAATGCTGTTTTCACACACATAAATGTCTTCTCATCTATATCATGTTCTGTTAAATAATTAAGCCTATTTAAACTAACACAGACTGCTACTTAGCCAACAGAAAGAAAGCAGATGCCCATAAAACGGGTGGTGGCCCAGCACCGCCACCTCTAACGGAGGCAGAGGAGCTGAAAACGATAAAGATGGGTAGTAGCCGTTTCAGGGCGAGGCACACTTTTCTGACCGCTCTGCATACAGTTGCCTTGCTCAACTGCTCTGCATCTCCGACGGTGTATGACAAACTCCCATTTGCAAAAAAACGCAGCGCAACACACAATATCTGCTGGGATGTGAGAGCATGACTTCGGTTGGTAATGTTGGAAATGTAAGGACGGATTAGGTTGTGTATGTAAATGATGGACTGTGACGTGAAACGGTACCGCTCAAAAAGATAATTGTCTGGAAATGCAAGAACATCTTTGCGCGGTCTGATAATCGTCTCCCGACGAATATTTAATTCTCTGCGCAGTAATGCTGCACCTTCATCCACGGGATCATTATCAAAAGGACATGCAATGGTAGTGAAAATAGTCGCCACCTAATATAATTTCTAATGAAGGCTTACTGACTGAGACTACAGACGGCAGAACTATACTACGCCAAAACTCGCCTGCTGACTGAATGAATGAGGAAATCAAATACCGTGTGTGGCTGAAAGAGGGCGGAGACAGAGAGAAACTCGAGGTTTGTTTAGAAAAACCTGGTCCCGACCAGGTTAGTTTCAGAGAGTATGTTACCATGGTAACTGACCGAGAGCTTAAGTTACCTCTATCTGTGAAACAGGCTAGAGTTACCCCTCTTTCTCTGGTTTGAGTTACCTCCCTTTGTGAAACGGAAAACTCAGAGTTTCCCTCATTTCAGGGTTAACAGACTCAAGAGTTTTCACTAAACCTGCTTTGTGAAACGGACCCCTGGTGTTGATCTGTTGTTGATCTGGTGTTGATCTGGTGTTGATCTGTTGATGATCTGGCAGGTAAATATCACCTAAAACATTCTGCATGTTAAGAGACCAACAGAGTCCGATGTGCTTCTGAGCCATTAGACTACGGCGGGAAAACTTTTTCAAATGATTAATTTCTCACTGTGCTCTCTGTCTTTCTGTTTATCTGTGTGGCTTCACTCTCAGTTCATTGTTGAATATTGTGCAGCTGCTAACGACTCACATTAACACAAACACTGAGATACATCAGTGTTTCAGGCCTTGTGCTGCTCCTGCCTGCAGTGATAGTAGCTACGAAGCCCCAGGACTCTATCAGCTGTCAGCGACTAGAATGGCAATACAACATCTCAGCCGATATTGTGTAGCATTCGGTACAACACTACGATCATTCAGTCCTGCCTGGTACCGCAGACGTGCATGGCTCAAGTACTCTGTTGTGCAGAATGCATGCTTCTGTTTCCCATCAGAAATATGGCTGCTGATGAGAGGGACGTTGTTTTTACCTGAACTGGTTTCAACAACTCGACAGCAGCACTCTATGGAGACAAGGGGCTACAGATCCATGTGTCCAGCCTAAACCATGTGCACACTTCGACCACCTGGACTCAACACAAGAGAGGCTACGGGGGGGCAGCTGACTGGTAAATCACAACCTGGGAAAAAAAAGTTACTATGTCAAGAGTGTTGGCGGTGTTGTGAAGTTTCTCTGTGTGATTGAGTCAAGGCTCCGTGAGACTACAGGAACTCTAAGACATGATGCAGCAGGTAATGACGATGGTACACATGAGACTGCACCTTACAGAAGAAGGAGAAGCCAGCAAGCATCACAAAGGGTATCCACAAAATTAAATGATTCAAACACTGGCAGAAGTGGTACTTGGAAACGCCCACTCTGCAGGATTTTGCTTCAAAAGTGTGCAGGTGCAAGGTGCAAGGTGCAATGTGGGAAAAAACATGTCTACGATGATTCAGTTTGTCAGCAGTTCCATGAAAGAGGAGCGTCTTATTCTGTTGATTGACTTTCATCAGCTTGATGTGGAGCATGTCGCCTCTGAGATATTGAGGCATCTTTCTGATGCTCATGACATAGTTAGCCGGTGTTGTGATGGTGCCTCTGTGATGAGGTGGCGTACAAGCACAGCTCCAAAAGAAGCTTGCTAGATATGTCCTGTATTCCCACTGTTCTAACCACCGATCACACTCAGTGGTCGTGTGAGCCATGCAGGGTGAGCCATGTGCGAAAAGATTTGTCTGAGAAATGAGCTACTGAGAGACCACAAGATTTATTTGACATCAGGCCTGCTCTGATTAAAGGCATCATTTCTCTGAGACTGGGACTTGTCTTGTTTGGCTGCTTGGCGTCTATAAACCAGCAAATGCAGTTCTAAAGTCCCAGTCTGTGGATTTGTGCACTGCTTCTGAGGTTGTTGGTGCATCGCTGGAGTCCTTCAAAGACGTCCGTGAAGTTGAGAAGATGAGTTTCTCAGGCTGCTGCTGGGTACGATTCACATCCTCCGAAGAGAAGGAGAGCAATGAGCCAACACCTCGGTGAACTGTGGACCACCAGGTTCTGAAAAGGTCCCTGATCAACATCACTGACAGACACTTCTTTGTCGCATCATTCACTGTGTAGGGTGAATGTTTTGCTTGATATACATCCTTGAGCAGTTTGATTTAAACACTTAACATAAAGGAAACTTCAAACTAAACAAAACCTGGTCGTGGTACCGACCAGCACCAGCAGCTGAACACACATCATCGTCCCCGGTCGTGAGTGAGGCTGACAGCACGAGCCACAGGGACGTGGAGGTCGTGCAGGAAAGTGGATCCTCTCACTGGTTCTACCCGCCTGTTGATGGCTGAGTGGGTCATAGATGGACCCAGAACACTCATGGTATAAAAACTGAAGCTGGCGGTCTCGAGCTGCGTCTCTGAAGATAGTAAAACAATAACAGAGGCGCTGTGTTGGAGAGGGGTCTGACGTACCTACATGTTACGCCCACTATATGTTACGCCCCTCTCTTGCAGGCTGCAGACGGATACAGTTGGAGAGTCCGGCTGCAGAGCTCCAGTGTGGGGACGCTTCCGGTCCTCCAGCCTCAGGCCGGGAAGTACGTGCAAGAAACTTCAAAATGAAATCCTGTTCACACTTCCAGTGGGGGCGCAATTTTGTCTCTGATTTATATGTAATGAATAAACATTGTAATGTTAAAACCGTAAAAACCATCAATTTCTTAAATGTGACATCCATGTTGATCTCGCTGCTTCTGTCTACGTAGCATGTGACGTCAGAAGGCTATCAGGGTAGCCACATATCGATTCAATACCTCATCAACATTAATTCTGGCAGCATAATGTGTCATGCATGTTGATCTTGCCTACGTCAGCAGGCTTACCTGTATCAGTGTTTTTTTGTGTTTGTTTTGGCTAAATGTATAATGAGACTGATGATATAAAAAAAATGTTTTCGCAGGTGGATAATCAATGAAGCCAAACAATATATGTTCCAAACAAAAGGAAAAATTTGGTTCAATACGAGAAGAAATCAGGTTGCAAATATCTTCCCATAATTTGGTAGAGGAGGGGCAAGACCAAAATAAATGAAAATATATAATAATATATCTAGCTGATAGGTTCCAAATCTTTTTCCAGTCAAGATTATTGAAAAAGGTGTTCCAATAAGTTACCACATATGGAATTGATACGACACCTTGTTGAAATAATTAGCTTATACGATTATCTGTACCAGTGTAGCAACATATCAATTCAATACGTCATCAACATTAATTCTGGCAGCATAAACTCCGTCCATGTAGCGTAGTGACGTCAGTTTATATGAAAACATTAAGCTTGTTGAGCCTTAAGCCTCTCTTCCTGTCTTTAACAAAAACGCATTTATTAGCAAGTCTCAAGTAAATATACTAAAGTATATTCAGCACTTGTCAGATTATGTGTATGCATATAAGAGTTGTTTTTAATCAGATTGTTCATCAAATAAATGAATATAAAACAGTGCTGATTCAGCTCTGATGTAGCTTGTAACCTGTTAAGTAACTAAAACAGTGTTTTCAATAAATGTAGTGGAGTAAAAAGAACATATTTGCAGAAGTAAAGTACAAATAGTTGGCAGATGTGATAATCCTGCTGTGCTCATGTCGCCCTCTGGTGGTTGTTTACCAGAACATCAGTGATGAACTTTGATTGACAGTAATCTTCATCTTCTATCAGTAATATCGCACTAAAGTGACTAATATGTTCATACCTTACACAGTCTTACATGATAAAACACCAAAGCTAATCACTACTGCATCCTGTCATCCCTCCTGCACAGGCAGCCAACACATACTATCACTAAAAGGCTCCTTGTTCCAGTTCCTAAATGATCTGAATGGCCGTTCAGTGTTGCTCAAGGTACGACCATCACATTGTTTTCATTTGAGGCTCTGGTTTTAAACCATCTTCATCAAGTAGTAACGTCCTCGTCCAGGGAACAGGCTTTCACCTGGTGGTCATCTACAGACCTCTGACTCCCAGTTACTAGAAGAGTTCTCTGAATCTCTTGCAGATCTTGTGACTCGTTCACATCAGATCCTAATTATTGGGGATTTTATATCCATTTAAAAAGCCTTCTGAAGCCTTCTGACCCTCTAAGTGAAGATTTTCTGGTATTTCTTGATATTTCTGGCTTCATTCAGCTTGTTCATGAACAGACTCCAGTGGAAACACTGTGTTTTGGTGACAATTTAAAAGCACTTTACACTCCTTTTCATACATGTTGAGGTCATTATTGTGGTAATTATGAAGTAATTAGTGTGAATGCTGACTCAGCATTCACACTATTGTTCTTCTGGAATTTATTAGTGGGCTGTGCTCGCCAGCCCACTATGGACACCTCTATAGCAGAGCTATAGGTGTCCATAGTGGGCTATTGTTATTGCTCGCGTCTCTTTCACACTATTGTTCTTCTGGAGTTTATTATTATTCTTCCGTACGTTTTTTGGCACTTTTCAACTCCTTCAAACTTTGACCGATTCAAACCATTCAAATATCAAAATGTTCAGCTCTTTAAGGACATGATGGCTATTACTTTTCTAACTATTATACTTTTGGAAATATTCAGCTTTTTCTGCAAAATTTTCCCTATTCATCCTTATGGGGATTTTTTCAAATTTCATTCTGCTATAACTTCTGCATACGTTCAGCTATTCAAACCATTCAAATATTCAAATGTTCAGCTTTTTCAGCTCTTTCAACCTTCTTCTTTTCAACTTTTCAACTTTTTCAGCTATTCAGCTTTTTCCAAAAAAAATGGGATGGGAACAGATGGGAAAAGCTTCAAATCCTCTTCAAAACTCATCGACCTTCAGCCTCTTCTTCTTCCTCATACATTGAGCGAGAGACACCATTCGAACTTTAAATGAATCACAAAACCTTGAACTATTGAACCTGTATTCAGTTTTTAAAAATCTTGTACGGTTTTGAAATGGTCGCAGTTTTAGTTTTAAGGATTTTTAGCCCCTCTTCTGAGTTTATAATAGGTGTGTATTGCGTGAGCTAGAGTGCGTGACATCATCAACTGCCGCACCCCAGAGTGAGGAGCAGCTCCGAAAACGGGATCTTTTTTTGCTTCAGCTTGATTTGGATCCCACATCTTGTACTTGACATAGACAATATAGGCATATAAATGTAGGAAATCTTGTTGGGTTTCAGCTGGTGGTCTCATTTCAGCTGTAGGACTTGCGGTTTTGGATTTAGAAGCCCAGGAGCGACAAGCACTCCTGAATCTTCCCCATAAGCCGCAATGTTAATTTTGAGCCAAAATTTCTGGAGGATCGCAGACGGTACATGTTTTGTCCCTCGCACCTGTGCCCTCATTATGCACTCTACAGAAATATAAATGACATGGGTGCGTTCAGCAATGTCTCCTGTAACTCAACATGTAGCATGTTTTGCCGATAACTATAACAGTCTTCCCAAAAATCGCAGGAGTTTGGCAGGCATCCTCCCATTAATTCCTTATGGGGACATTTTCGTCTGTGTCTCTGCTCCTGCTGCAGCATGTCTGCAGTCATTTTAACCTCTTTCTGCCTTTACCGTCTCACCTGTCAGCCTTTTTTCACCTTTTTAACCTCTTTCTGCCCTCTTACTCTACAACTTTTTGGCCTTTTCAGGCTTTTTTTCACATTTTTAAGCTCATTCCCCCTCTTACTCTTATCACCATTTTAACCTCTTCCAGGCCTCTTACTCTACTGCTTGTCATCCTTTATTCACATTTTTAACCTCTCCCAGCCCTCTTAATCTACAGATTTTCATATTCTTTTCACCTTTTTAACCTCTCCCATCTACATCTTTTTACCTTTTCATCCTTTTCGCACCTATTTCAGCTCTTTCACCCTTAAACTCTTTAACCTTTTCATCCCTTTCTCAACTTTTTAACCTCTTCCAGCCCTCTTAATGTACAAATTTTCATATTCTTTTCACCTGTTTAACCTCTTCCAACCCTCTTATTCTACATCTTTTTACATTTTCATCCTTTTCTCACATATTTGAGATCTTTCACCTTCAAACTTTTTCACATTTTCATCCTTTTTTCACCTTTTAAGCTCTTCCAACCCTCTTACCCTACAACTGTTCATATTTTTTCATCTTTTTTACCTCTTCCGGCCCACTTACTCTACATCTTTTCACATGTTATCACCATTTTAACATCTTCCAGCCCTCTTAATCTACAGATTTTCATATTCTTTTCACCTTTTTAACCTCTTCCAACCCTCTTACTCTACATATTTTTACCTTATCATCCTTTTCACCCTTAAACTTTTTTACCTTTTCATCCTTTTTTCACCTTTTTAACCTCTTCCAGCCCTCCTAATCTAGAGATTTTCATATTCTTTCCACCTTTTTAACCTCCTCCAACCCTCTTACTCTACAGTTTTTCACATGTTATCACCATTTTAACCTCTTCCAGCCCACTCACTTTACAACTGTTAATATTTTTTCATCTTTTTAACCTCTTCCAGCCCTCTTACTCTACAGCTTTTCATATGTTATCACCATTTTAACGTCTTCCAGCCCTCTTAATCTACAGATTTTCATATTCTTTTCACCTTTTTAACCTCTTCCAACCCTCTTACTCTACAGCTTTTCATCCTTTTTCACATTTTTAAAATTTTTTGGTCCTCGTCAGCCCTTAACTTTTCACCTTTTTAAGCTCTTTTAGCCCTGTTACTTTACAGCTTTTTAGCCTTTTTAGATATTCATGTTTCTGCCTTTTCAACTCCTTCAAACATACAACTTCATGTTCAGCTAGAGAAACTGTTCAGCTATCAAAATGTTCAACTTTTTTAGCCCATTAAACCTATTGCTTTTAAGCCTTCCTGCGTTACCAGCTGTTGGAAAATTCAGCTTTTTCTGCAAAATCCCGACCATTCAGCCTATAGTTTTATGCATTTCTGGCAGTACGTTCAGCAGATTCCGCTTCAGTCTTCAGCATTCACACTGTATTTTTGTAGGAAATGCAAATGTTTCTAGTTGTTCTTCTGGAGTTTATTATTATTCTTCCGTATGTTTTTTGGTACTTTTCAACTCCTTCAAACTTTGACCGATTCAAACCATTCAAATCTCAAAATGTTCAGCTCTTTAAGGACATGATGGCTATTACTTTTGGCTTTTCTAACTATTATACTTTTGGAAATATTCAGCTTTTAATGCAACATTTTCCCCATTCATCCTTACGGGGATTTTTTCAAATTTCATTCTGCTATAACTTCAGCATACCTTCAGCTATTTAAACCATTCAAACATTAAAATGTTCAGCTTTTTCAGCTCTTTCAACCCTCTGCTTTTCAACTTTTTCAGCTATTCAGCTTTTTCCAAAAAAATTTTAACATTGCAGCAGATGGGAAAAGCTTCAAATCCTCTTCAAAACTCGTCGACTTTCAACCTCTTCTTGTTCCTCATACGTTGAGCGAGAGACACCATTCAAACTTTAAAAGAATCACAAAACCTTGAACTATTGACCCTGTATTCAGTTTTTAAAAATCTCGTACGGTTTTGAAATGGTCGCAGTCTTAGTTTTAAGGATTTTTAGCCCCTCTTCTGAGTTTATAATGGGTGTGTATTGCGTGAGCTAGAGTGCGTGACATCATCAACTGCTGCACCCCAGAGTGAGGCAGAAATTGCTCTCAAATCAGCTCCCTCACAGTCCGTTGCTACGGGCCATTGCCAACTGTCACCTAGCAACCAAAATCAGCTGGGCCAAGAGAGAGAGAGACAGTGTTACCACTGTGTTAGAGAGTGTTACCACGGTAACAAACTGAGCAGACATGCTTAAGAGTAGCTCCTGAACAATATCTTCGTTTTTTGTTCAGAAATGAGATAAACACTGAAAAATAGTAAAGAACTTGAATACAGAAGTCGACAGAACAAGCCAGAAAGGAGAAAGAGGAGAAAGAGAGGAAAAACAGCTGGAACAGGACCCTGGAGACAAAGATCAAGACTTTTAGCTGGTTGAATACAATGTTGCTAACCTAAGCAATCAAAACAACTAGAAGAAAAGAAAAGAAGAAGACATAGGAGGACAGAGGAGGACTCAACTAAACAAACAAGAAGACTAAGTGAAAACTACTGGACACTGGCAGTAAGTTTTAATACTTTAAATTACAAATTAATTACAAATAGAATCCCAACTGAAATATTAAAGCTAACAGCTAACTAGTTTCCACTAGCGAAATAACAGTTGGACGGTTGCCTAGCTACGGCATCAGTGGCATCTCCCTGCAGCAGTAGCAACAGAACTTTCCTGTTCAAAAACTCACAGACCTCAGAGTGTCAACTGCTGTATCATGATGTCTACCTGCTCTGAGACAATAGAATATCCCCCAGCTGTTAAAAGCAAGACTGCAAGGAGCAAATATAAACAACAAGTTCTCCGGGAAAGACCAGAAACACTCTTTCTTGACCTGTATAAAGATGGGAGGGCATGTAATCTAATCTTCCACACTGATGAAGCTTATGCCTGGCTGAATGTCATCAGCTCCCGCTACTCCTCAGTAAAAAGAACAGGGATCTGCAATGGATGGAAGATAAGTGTGTTTGAGGAAAATGACCCAGACAACACAGTCATAACAGTCAACCTGTTTAAAAATGGAACTGCCATGGTACAAGGACACCTGGCAAAGTTTGAAGATGTCTTCCCCACTATGAAACTCAGGGCTCAAAAGGAGAAGGAACGTCTTACAAATACCCCACCAACCCATGGAAGCAAAACCTCCATCTCTTTCCCCACGTCTGACAGAGAGCCTGCAGACGCTGACACTGACCCCTACTGGAGCACCCAGAGGCTCTGAACATCATGAGGGAACAGTTCTCCCAGATGGAGATAGAGCTGTAACAGCTCAGGGAGCAGCTGGATCAACAGCAGCCTAACTCTCCCTCCTTCCAGGATACCCTGACCATCCTCAGGAGAGAACAGGAGGACATACTCAACGCTTGGTTGAGAGAGTTTCATCAGGACAGAGCCAGTCATAACAGACAGCTGGACTACATCAGTGAGGAGGTGAAGCAACTGAGAAGCGACAGAGACAGCTGTAGGGCAGAGATAGCAGCACTAAGAGAAGAGCTGCTGGAGAGGGACAGAACTCTGCTCAGTCTACAGGAGAGCCTGAGAACACAATGCTGTCTACCCACAGCCACCCCTCAGAGTCAGACCATCCCCACCCATACCAGCCCTGCACCCGCTCAGCCTCCACACAGCCCTACCCCTGGGAGCTCACCCCACCTACCTCAACAAGCTTCAGCCTCCAGCCACAGCCATGCTCACACCCCAGCACCAGTGGATTCAACTCCACACTCCACTGAGACTGCACAGGCACACAGAGGCAGAAGGGCTGAAATCATCCTGCTCATGGACTCCAACGGGAAGTTTCTAGATGAACAGACTCTTTTCCCAAGACACAGAGTCGAGAAGATCTGGTGCCCTAACACCCAGAGAGCCCTGGAGCTCTTGACCGTGGCTGAGCTGGGATCCCCCAGCCACATAATCATCCACACAGGCACCAACGACCTAAGGTCCCAACAGGAGAGTGTGGCAGACTCACTCAGGAGAATTATTGAAAAACCCTCCACCACCTTCCCAACCAGCAAAATCATCATCTCCACCCTTACACACACTTACACTCACCCAGACACACACACGCACGCACGCACACACGCACGCACGCACACACACACACACACACACACACACACACACACCCACACAGTCTTTGTGCCTGCCATAGACTGAGAGACAGGAAGTGACAATCAATTATTTTTTTTTTTTTTGTGTTTGTTTGTTGATTTCTTATTTTTGTTATTACAGTCCTGATGTGACTATGACTGTGATTGAGTCAATCATAAGTTATACATATTATACATACAGTATAACTCATTTATTGTAAATATTGTTCTCCTTTACTGTTATTATTATTGTGAATTCCAAATGCTTGCTTTGGCAATATGTACGGTGTTACCTCATGCCAATAAAGCTCTTTGAATTGAATTGAGAGACAGACAGACAGACAGACAGACAGGAGACACACACACACACAGCCATGCTTAAGCATGCACTCACATGCACACAAACGCACACAAACGCACACAAAGTGCAGCTCCGAAAATAGGATTTTTTTTGCTTCAGCTTGATTTGGATCCCACATCTTGTACTTGACATAGACAATATAGACATATAAATGTAGGAAATCTTGTTGGCTTTCAGCTGATCATCTCATTTCAGCTGTAGGACTTACGGTTCTGGATTTAGAAGCCCGAGAGCTACAAGCACGCCTGAATGTTCCCCATAAGCGGCAATGTTAATTTTGAGCCCAAATTTCTGGAGGATCGCAGACGGTACATGTTTTGTCTCTCGCTCCTGTGCCCTCATTATGCACTCTACAGAAATAAAAATAACATGGGTGCGTTCAGCAATGTCTCCTGTAACTCAGCATGTAGCATGTTTTGCTGATAACTATAACAGTCTTCCCAAAAATCGCAGGAGTTTGGTTGGCATTTTCTCATTCGTTCCTTATGGGGACATTTTCGTCTGTGTTTCTGCTCCTGCTGCAGCATGTCTGCAGCCATTTTAAGATCTTTCTGCCTTTACCTTCTCACCTGTCAGCCTTTTTTTCACCTTTTTAACCCCTTTTTGCCCTCTTACTCTACAAGTTTTTGGCCTTTTCAGTCTTTTTTTCCCACCTTTTTAAGCTCATTCCGCCCTCTTACTCCACAACCTTTCATATGTTTTCACCTTTTTAACCGCTTCCAGCCCTCTTCATCTACAGATTTTCATATTCTTTTCAACTTTTTAACATCTTCCAGCCCTCTTACTCTACATCTTTTTACCTTTTCATCATTTTCTCACCTATTTGAGCTCATGCACCCTTAAACTTCTTTACCTTTTCATCCTTCTTTCACCCTTTTTACCTCTTCCAGCCCTCTTACTCCACAGCTTTTCATATGTTATCACCTTTTTAACAACGTCTCTGCCTACTGTCTAGAGTGCCTTAAGAGAGAGAGTATGGAGCCCCTCAAAAGTTCCGGAAGTTAGCACAAGCTAACTGCCGCTCAATGTAATTCCTATGGACCAGATGGTGGGAGCAACACTTGTTCAAGGTAAAAATGTTTAAAGAATGACATTTTCATATCAGTAGTGTATTGGAATGAAGTATGTTGGTGGATTGTCCTTGTCTAGATTTAGAGAATATGAACAGGCTAACTAGCACACTGGATAACAATAGCAACACATGCAACAGGCAGATAAATGTAAATTCTATTCTCTTAATATAACTTAATTCAATGCTGTCAATTTATACTAGTAGCGCGGTTAATGTGTAGGGAGTGTGATTGTAGTTAAACATCAATTTAATATCATTGAGGCTGCAGAATGAAGGTGAAGCTTATGATATGAGGACATTGATTTTGGAATGCAAGCTCATAATGCCGTCAGTTTATGTATTTTATATAAATATATAAGCTAGAAGGAGAGCTATTTCATGAAATATTGCAGCCCATACAATTATACAATAGACTACTATATTAGGGCTGTCAGTTTTCATTTGATATTCGAATAAAGGTGCAGTGATGCTGCTTCACAACTTTATTTTGCATGATGCAGGCCAGGAGTGCTGAGTAGACAATGGTGAGACTGAAAAGACATAATGAATGTTTTTCAAGTTTTTCAAGCAGTCATACTAAACAAATGTCCCTAACAGGTGATATCATCTTGCATATATTTGGGACCCTACAGTAGGAGCACTTTGTTGTGGAGCGTCAGTGATGCTGCAGGCCAGGAGTACTGAGTGGACCACAGTGAGACTGAAAACATAGTAAGGTGGGTCAGGCATAATAAACCATACTAAATGGGAATTACCTTGCAATATTATTAAAGGAATCATATTAAAATATAACATATTATTATTATTATATACATATATAATATAAATATTTGTCATATTATTTGATACACCTGTGCAACATCATGCAGTGCAGTACAACAGCTGTGCCATAAATTCTGCTTTTATAAATCTTATACATGTTCAGTTTTTGTTGACATTATCAGAAAGGTGTTCATTCTACTTTATGTTTTTTGTTCAGGTCATAGTGGTTGGTGGTGCTGTGCTAGACTGCATTATCTCAACAATTGTTGCTTATAATTTGCCTTCAAGTATTTTAATGTAGTGGGCAAAATATCAGGAACAGTGATGAATATAATGCACCCCAGCACAGCAGACACTTTATGACAATGTCAGCTAAAACTAGAAATATGTAAGTTTTATAAATGTAAGAACGTATGGCAGAGCAGTTGAACTGGATTGTCTTAGATTGCACAAGTGCGCCTTATGACATGGGTGATGAGTCTGTATATTAGTATATGTATATTAGTACCTGTAATGAATATATAGTTAATTAATAATTTTAAGTAATTTAAGTAAGAATTGATGCTGCATGCTGCACATCAGGAGAACTGAAGAGTAAGGGCCAAAGATCTTATAGCTCCGGAGGATGTTACATGTCTCTTGTTAATGATGGTAGCCGGTTCTGGTAGTTGGTGGAACAGTGATGTTTGCTGGATACAGGTAGGTGTAGGGGCAGTGATGCTGGCTTTATCTTGAAACACTTTCAGCTCTTCTGGGGTTGCTTGATGTTGAACCTAGGCCACTGTTCTTTTTCACCTTGTTGGTTTTGCTCTTGCTTCCAAGATGGCCATCTTTCAAGTGTTGTTTTTTCCTGTCATTTTTTTTTTTTTTTTTATTCAATCCACAACCTCAACCTAATAAATCTCCTGATGATCTTTTCTTTTACTCCACAGGATGATGGAAGCCTGCTGGAAAGTGCCAGAGCGTCACCCTCTGCGTTTGGAAGCTCCATGAGGGAGGAACCAGTCTTTGTCGTAAACAGTTCCTCGATGTGGTGACTGACATCACAGGCTTCTTGGGAGGGGTGGCAACTTGACTTCTCTTGGTTCTTGCATTGTTTTTCCTGTTCTGTGTTCTCTGGTTTTAATTTAAAAAAATCTTAAACTTCCCAGTGGTGTGGTATCTGAAAGTGCAAATGTATTGTTTGAATATGATTACCTCACATATTTTTTTGTTATCAAAATCTTTGTAGGTGGTTAAATTGCTCCTTCTGAATTTAGAATAGAATAGAATAGAACAAAATTACTTTATTGATCCCAATTTAGCCACCCATGCTTTTCTCCTGTCTCTGTCTTTGGGGAAGCCATACATGCACACGCCTTTCTCCCAGCGATCAGAGCATCCCCATGCAGCACAGCACACCTGGTGAAGACTGTATTCAAGGACAACACAGCAGAAAGGACACAAACAGCTTGACATGCTGATCTGTTTGACTTCTTTAGATACTGTTTTTAAGGAATTCATTGTGGTATTAAATGCATTGGGAAAAACAAGACAATGTGTGATTTATTATGCATCAATGAGTAGAGTAAGTTTGGGATAAGTAAGAATAGTTAACAAATAGGGATAGAATTCCATTTATTTGCAATGAATTCAAATCAAAATGTAAATTATTTGACATGGATTTCCTATTAGAACACCGTCATCATAATGCTGCTGTGAGTCCAGACTTGTCAGTCACCTGTTAGCCTCACTCAAGTCTGAAATAAAAAAAAAAATAAACAGAATATATTACGATTTTATTGCTGTCAACAACTGAACAGGTTTAATAAACTTAACAGAGGTCAAAGCAATTAACACAAGTGCATATACATTTTGCAAAGCATTTATTGACCATTATTTACCGATTATCATGGTTTTCCTGTTGTTTTCTATTGTCTGCTAAGCACTTCCTGGAACCTTTGGAGGGCGACATGGACCGAGGGTTCGGCCAGCGTTAGTGGGCACTTAAAGTGACCAATCAGAAAGGAGGGGGGGTTGCGGGGCCGTCTATTCAAAGCCCGCCCCCAGGGTGCCAAAACTCAGCAGAGTCGAGCGAGCAGGAGGCAAAGAGGGAGACAGCGAGCGCGCAGAGAGTGACCACGCGCGCACAGACAGTGGTCTTTATGCGCGCTAATTATGGTTTTATGCGCGCGGATTATTGGCACTAAAATGACGTCATACGTGCTGTCCTCTCTGCTGTCTCACTACACTGAATTAGCTCGCTACATGCACACTGACTGTAGGAGCAGCTACCTGCTGAGCAGCAGCAGAGAAACAGAAACAGGCTGTTTCAAGGAGTTCATTTCATTTATTTGGTGACAAAAGGAAAAGACCGCAGTTTTTTAGAAGTAGCAATTCATTTTATGAAACGGTAACTTAATAATGGATTACTTGGATTGCAGAACTGAAGTGTTACACCTTACAACAAAATAATAATCAGTAAGTAAGTAAACAACCACAGGTCTGATGTTCTGCAGTGTCTCTTCTTTTCCATCTCTGCTCTGTAGAGTACATTTCCCTCCATTCAGCAGTCACATACAGAGTTACATCTCTGCCATGGCTTCAGTTTCTGGGTGACCTCCCAGACCGGCTGTAAACATGTTCTCACCCAGGTGCTGCTGTTCTGCATGGACCAGTGTGCCACCTGGTGGTTGTTGATGCACACTGTGTACCTGACGTGTCTTTCTAACGCTCATCGCCACATTTATGACTCAACAACACAGCCACAAACAAAACCACTTCAATAACTCTGATGCACATGACTCTGCATGAAGCCACCAATATACTGTTGGACATAATATAAGCTTAACAACACATATTTAAGATTTTATAATGATGCTGCTGAAATAAGACGGACTGACATGTGATGTGCACCGTTATTGATGATGTGACTCACGACGTTCAGCTACAAGTGATGTTGTAGTGACTCGGATTCTATAGAAACACTGACACACACACACACACACACACACACACACACCACAAAGACAGGTGACTCTCTCTGGAGGCCACAACCAAACCACAACAACTACAACAACACACAGATGTGAGGAGGCAGCAACTTCTACTGAAACAAACCAAACTTTATTCAAAATGTTGACATTTAAAGCAGGTTTATATGTTGTATCAGTGAACTGGGCAGAGGCAGCCGAGGTTAGACACAACTGTTTAAATACAACAACACAACAACACAGCAGAGCTCGTACAGTCCAGTATATGATGTGTAACTGATGAAGCTGTAAACTAGCAGAGCTCAGAAACCATAAACTCACAAATACGATGAGACAACGGGCTGATTTTGTGCAGCTGTGTTATTTATACATATATTATATTGCCACTACAGGAAAAGACAGCAGTTTATTCCAGTAATAGATTACTTATGTGAAAAAAAGATAGGCTGGATTACAGAACTAACACTTAATGCTACTCGATTATAAAAGTAATCCTACTGCACTGTAATGGATTACTTTGTGACTAGTTACCCCCGACGCTGGTCACAGATGTGTTCAGCTCAGAAATGATGCGCGGCGCTGACACTCATGATGTCATCAGCATCCTCAGCCACGCCCTCCTCAGGTCGGTTGGGAGGTGCTGTTGCCATGGAGACGGATAGATCATTTCCTGTCAGAGCGGTTAATCATGAAATTCAGATTGATTTTATAAACAATATTAGAAGAAGCCAGAGTATCATAATCAATACTAACAATCATCAATACATGACTGTAAGTGATAGAGATGTTGTGCAATGACTGACTGACTGATTGATTGATTGATTGGTTGATTGATTGTTACCTGTGGACTTGTGTCGATATAAAGACACCATGATGACAGTGGAGATGAAGTACGGACAGAACACCACCGGGTGGAGGAGCACAAGAAAGAGGGGGGTGGAGTCAGGGGGCGGGGCTGCAGATGGGGGCGGGGCTAAGGTTGTTGGTTTACCTGTAGAGAGAATCACACCTGGTGAACATGTGGATGAAATGAGTCCTGGAATCAAAATCAGCCGGTTCAGTTCAGTTTGGTTCTGTCCTGTTCCTCCATCAACAGAAGTTCTGTTGGTAATCTGCCTCCAACTCCAGGAAACTATTCTCTTCCCCCTTCCTCACCCTCCTTCCTCCCTCCTCTCAAGATGTTCTCACACTACTGATGTCTAACCGGGCCACCACCTGTTCCCTGGACCCGATTCCCTCCTCTCTTCTCCAAAACATCTCTAATGACATCCTGCCATTCCTCACCACTCTGATAAACTCCTCCCTCACTTCAGGCCTCCAGCTCCTCCAGACAGCTACAGTAAAGCCACTCCTAAAGAAACTCACCCTGGACTCAACTGACATCTGAAACTACAGACCTGTATCTCTTCTTTCATTCCTCTCTAAAACCCAGAACGTGCCGTCTACAACCAACTGTCCTCCTATCTTTCAGAGAACTACCTCTAGGTAGTTACTAGGATAGTAACAGACGATGGTGCTGGTCTTCAAGGCCATCAACAGAACTGCACCCGTCTACCTCCAAACACTGGTCAGTCCACACAAGAGCACTGCACTCTTCTACATCAACTGGCCAGCTGGTACTGCCATCGCTGAGAGCAAACAAAGGACACTCAGTGAAGTCGCGGCTCTTCTCTGTTCTGGAGCCTCAGTGGTGGAATGAACTCCCGACCAACATCAGGACAGCAGAGTCACTCTGTCTTCTGTAAAAGACCCCAGACTCATTTGTTCAGACTTCACATCGACCTGGCATACCATGACCATGCTGCTAAATGCCCTTAATGTGAATGTAAATGTCAATAACTTTTTGAACCTTCTGTGATGAAAAAACAGAACTCAAACAGTTTTGTAAAAAGCTGAACTGAACTGAAGCGGACTGCTGGGTGGAAACGGGTCTACAGGGAACCTGCTGACCTGTGACAGAGATCCAGCTGGGTGGAGACTCTCCATCACTGATGGTGTTACACTTGTAGAGTCCTTCATCAGACCTGGAAACATGGTGGATGGTCATGTGACCTGTAGGCTCAGTCCTGATGAAGGAGCCATCTTTATAGAAAGCAGCTGAGAGGTTGGAGGTCTCTGTTGTACAGGTGAGAGTGACATCATCTCCCTCCATCACAGGGAGGACAGGACTCTGCAGGATCACTGCTCCACCTCAACACACAGACAAACATGTTATTCCAGTTGTGTGTTCCTGTTGTGAGTGTGAAGGTGATGACAGGATGTAGGTAGCAGCCTGTCACAGCTACACAACAGATAACCTCATGTTTCTACAGGTTAGATTAGCCTGTTAGCATGTAGCTACTGGTACATTGTACCCAGTGCTGCAGTGACCGGGGACATAAAGTTTGTGGTGTCGTCTCGTCCTCTGCTGCAGTAGAACCGGGTCGTTGCAGGGCGGTTCTGAAGGCTCAGCTTAAAAAGACAGAACACAAACATATCTCCTCTTCATCATCTTCATCACTCTGACAACAGGACAGCATCAGGTGTTTGGTTGTGCTGGTCAAACTGATGAAGCATCATTTAGAATTTGTCGTCGTGTTTCACAAAGTTTGTCGAGTCTCTCCTCACTCAACAACTCTTAAATCAGTACATTTGTTAAGGGAGTCTGGTGATGTTGTGATCAGTAGAAACAGACAGTGTGTTGACAAACGTGTGCTGCTAACATGGGCAGGTTAAAGTGTGATTTCACAGCATCAAACTCAGCTTGATGGATCCTCTGACTCACACAAGCAGTCTCACTGTCCTGTCCTGTACTCAGCAACACTTCATCACAACAATCTCTCTGGAGAAACATTTGGCACATGGAGCTGATTTATCATCTCTACATGTTGAACATAATGTCAGACTGACAGATGAACAACATGTTGAGGAGGCAGACTCAGTGCTCCACCCAGTGTTGTTGCCTCCTGAAGGTCACCTGTCTGTCTTCTTGTCTTTGTCTCTCTCAGGCTCAGCCAAAGTGAAAAGGTGAAAGACAGACTCGGTGTTCAGACCTGCTGGAGTTACAACAGCCTCATCTTACCAGTGACAGTGATGTTGATGCTGCTACTGGCTGCTCCGCCTGTGGACTCACACCAGTAAACTCCAGACAGACTCTCCTTCAAACAGCTGAGATCTGTGAGGACTGATCTTCAGAGAGGCTGGAGGACGAGACAGAGAGATGTGGTTACAGATGATAATGGTCAGTTTGGACAGAAGTGTCTCTTCTTCCTCTTCCAGTCTCTGTAGACCTTGTTGACCTGCACTGATCTCCTCTGTGTTTCAGGCTCTGAGTCTCCTCATGTTTTAAATGGAACTCTCAGAGTTGGTGTCAAACACACAGCAGATGTGACTTCATGTGTCTCACATGTCGATATTGTTTCTGCACTTTCTCTGTCAGCTGCTGCATGGTGCTGCATGGTGTGCAGTCCTGCTTTCACAATGACATTTTTATAGCAGCACATTTATCTTTAGCGTCCAGTCTGTGGACATCCAGACAGTCTTCACTCTTTTATTGTATGTGCAAACTATTTCCCTCCATAAACAGCGTCCTGAACACTAACTGTTCTATCAGGGACTAAATAACTCTTCATCAGTCACACAGGAAGTGTTCTCACCTTGGTGTGTGCAGCCGCTCAGCAGTGACGTCACAACTAAAGACAAAAGACACTCCGGTTGGTTTAAGAGATAAAAGCGGTCAAATGTCAGAAAATGTTCATGAACAGTTTCACTAAATTACAGTAAAGTACAATACTCATCTCAACTTCATGTACTCTTTCAAAATGTACTGCCACAATTTCACTATGATTATAAATGTGTTGTTAGAAAACATCTCTTAAATGTAATAAAACATTTAAAATATACCATTTGAAGGTTTCTATATTTTAAATAACATTAAAATCAACATTTCATTGAATTGTTCAATCAATCTACAAAATGCAGGTTATTCAAACTAAATGAAAACTATGGAAACTTTGATTTTCTTGTATTTTATATTCTCTTAATATGAAAACAGAAAACAATTTATATACAGTTATTATCAGTGAAATGATGCTTTGATAGTGTGGCTGTAGTAGTAAAACAGGGTTAGTTCATGAACTTCAGTATAAAACATAACTATGTCATAAATATGACTATTGATCCGTGAAGGGGACCCTTCTGGTCTCAGCTGTGATCTGTTGGTGCTGCTGGTCTGAGTTCAGTGTGTTCTCTTGTCTCTTGGCTCTGTAACTCACTGCTGCTGGTCTGAGTTCAGTGTGTTCTCTTGTCGTTGGCTCTGTAACTCACTGCTGCTGGTCTGAGTTCAGTGTGTTCTCTTGTTGTTGGCTCTGTAACTCACTGCTGCTGGTCTGAGTTCAGTGTGTTCTCTTGTCTCTTGGCTCTGTAACTCACTGCTGCTGGTCTGAGTTCAGTGTGTTCTCTTGTCGTTGGCTCTGTAACTCACTGCTGCTGGTCTGAGTTCAGTGTGTTCTCTTGTTGTTGGCTCTGTAACTCACTGCTGCTGGTCTGAGTTCAGTGTGTTCTCTTGTCGTTGGCTCTGTAACTCACTGCTGCTGGTCTGAGTTCAGTGTGTTCTCTTGTCGTTGGCTCTGTAACTCACTGCTGCTGGTCTGAGTTCAGTGTGTTCTCTTGTTGTTGGCTCTGTAACTCACTGCTGCTGGTCTGAGTTCAGTGTGTTCTCTTGTGGTTGGCTCTGTAACTCACTGCTGCTCTCAGAAACTCCAGACATGAACATTTAGGAAGCGTGCAGACGAACAGGAACACAGATGAAGTGTGTTTTACTCACCGAGCAGCCACAGCAGACATGATTCCTCCATGTTGAGTCCTGGTCATCTGAGCTCAGCAGCATGTAGCAGTCAGACCAAGTCGACCCTCCTCCTTCCTCTTTGCTGTCTGTCAGTGTTTCTGTCACACATTTAGCAGGAAGTCACTTTTTAGTTTAGAAAAACAAGGTCAGACAGAACTGATGTTAAACATATATCATATATATTATATATATTGTATAAATACAGTGAAATCACTGTATTGTGACTCTACAATCAGCTCATAATCATTGTGTATCTGTGAGATATGATTCATGTTATTAACAGCATCAGACAGTCTGATGGAATCAGAACCTCTCTCTGCTGGGCGGGTCCGTGTCTCTGACTACATCATGTGATGTACCGGTTCCCCTCAGTCAGCAGCCAATAGGACTCCACAGCTCCAGGTCCATATGCAGTACATGGACTGCATTTCTATAGTGTTTTTACAGTCTACTGACATCTCTTTAGCCTTTTCATCTCTAGTTTCCCTGCAGTGATCAATAAAGTCTAATAACAGAATCAGTTCAGTGTTATTTACAGTTTTACAGAGTAGATTGTACTTACAGAGCAGCAGAGATGTCCGTCCCATCGTTCTGGACCTGTTGGTGGAATGAAATCAGTCACATCAGTTCAACTCTCCTCCTTCCTCTTTGTTTGTGCTGACTGAAGGTTTTTTTTCTCACCAGTTAAAAATAAATGCGTTGGTTGTTTTTTTCTTCTTTGCACAAATGAGCGCAGAGAGTACGAGGAGGGATGGAGCCCAGCACAAAGCAGGAAATGACTGTGTGCTTCAGATGCAGTGTGGTTTGTCTCAGAGGTCCTGAGTGTTTGAAGTGGAGACAGATTCATCTGAAACAAGGACGTCTTCTCCACAGTGGACTTTCACTCTGTAGCAGTGTGAGGACGGTTTCCTCTCTTCTGAGTAGTTCAGATGAAACTTTCCTGGATGCAATCTGTTTTCCTCTTGTTGTGTTTTGTTGTTGCAGTGTTACAAAAGTCCTGCAGGGGTCAGTAAAGATGCTCCACTGTGCAGCTCATCTGTGTCTGATGTTCAATGATCAGTTTGTTTCCTGTTTCAACAAGCCGTCCTCTGATCGTGGTCTTCAGCTTCATGCAACGTAAGGTCTAATGCACTGAAGTGGTATCGGTGAATTTATATGAGTACAAGTGCGAGTATATGAGTGCAGTATCGGTGCATCCCTAAATGTAACACTTCAGTTCTGCAATTCAAGTAATACATCATTAAAGGTGCAATATGGAATATGAGCTGAATACCGCCATCTAGTGTCTCAAGATCGTAGTCCCAACAACAAAAAAGTAATTCCAGCAGTCGGGTTGCCAGGTTTGGACAGGGCAGGAGGATTGAGCCGCCTCCGTTTTCACCGTTTATTGGGTGTGGAGGTCGATGGGTCACGATCAGTAGTCTCATATCTAGGATCAACGTGATATAATGAAAATAAGTATAGCAGAGGAGTTTGACCAACAGGTAACGTTAGCTAAGTTAGCAAGAGAGTTAGCTTACCGATCCAGGAGAAAGTTCGCCATTTATGCGTGTGTTTTGATGCCGTGGAAAACCTTTACCTGAGTCCATCGAGCGTATGCTTCACTGATATTTACTCTGGTTTTTGCTCTTCTCCGGTCACTCAGCTGCTGGGACAGATAACGCACCGTTCGCTGGGGCTCTGAAGAGCTTGCAAACCATTTTACCCAGTGTCAGCCAAGCTGTGCTGAGCTTTGCCGAGCTTTGCCAAGCTTGCCGAGGTTGCGAAATTGGCAACTCGCAATGCCGGCCGCTATTTGGCTAGTACGATGTAAACAGAAAGTCATTGTCGAACCCTTCAAAATTTCTTAAATCATTTATTTCAGACTAAATATAAATTTTCAAGGAAGCGCATTATTTTTAATCTGCGCCCCTCTAAACGCCCCGTGGATGTATTATTTTTGAAAAAATATAGCTTTTAACAAGCATATTACATTTTCAACCTTTAAGTTGCCTTTTTCATATATGAATCGCTACTTATAAAAAACTGCGGTCTTTTCCTTTTGCATCGCCTGTTTCTGTTTGTCTTGAGACAGCAGAGAGGACAACATGACCTTCATGGAAATATTCACATTATTTTGGGCAGAAAGGAAAAGAACAACATCACAGTGTCAGTTAAATGTAAGTTGTACCTGGAGGAGAGGTGCTGGTGGTGTTTTCATGTAAACAGCTGTGTCTCACACTGTGGGCCTCTCAGGTCACTGTCAGGTTGTTGGCAGAATGAAGATATAAATGTTGTATCTGTCGTTCCTGTTATTAGACTGCAGTTACTGACTGTGAGCTGTAAAGAAGCTACAACATGATGTCAGGTGACGGGGCCATGATCCCACATCCTGTCACACAGTGTTTGTTGGCAGAGTTACAACATTATTTCTGCTGTCCAACTCAGGAATTCATTTAGTGTTGCCCCAAAGAGCTGATGACAGATTTTCACCCCTGCATGTTTGAGTTAAACAGTCTGGCTCATCACACAGCACGTTCTCTACAGCGCACTTTGACTGTGCAGAAAAACTTAGTAACACAACAACAATAATCACATTAAAATGAAATGTATCAAAACAGGAGGCAGTCGTACTCAGTCCATCACCGGCTGGACATTTACAGTCATGTTTGGTCTGATCATCGCCTTGGAACACTGTGTCATGGGGGACCCTACCAGGACCTGAGTGCTCCAGAGAACCCTGATCCCAGAGTCAACGGGTACATGAACCCCTTCACCATCATATCAGAGCAGATTACCACCTCCGGTTTCTTCAGCAGCAGACGGTTCTGGTTTATTATACAATGAGGCAACACGGAATTTGAAAGGAAATAAATCAAACATATGAAATAAATAAAGAGTTTGAACTGGCTGGAAGCAGGTGGCTTGAAACTACAAATAGCTCCTTTAAACACAATAATCATATGAAGGAAGTGCAGATGTGCTCAGTGGAATCTACCAGTAAGAGTCTGACATCATAACAGAATCAGAATCAGAATCAGAATGAGATTTATTGCCAGGTAGGTTTTTACACAAACGAGGAATTTGTCTTGGTGCGATGGTGCTTAAATATATAAATACATTATATAGATTGATTTAAAAAAAATAACAATTAATTAACCTTTGTTTTGTTTGTTTGTTTGTTTGTTTGTTAGTCCTGCTGCATTTGTGTGTTCTTGTTGTTAAGGTAGTTTATTTGAAAAAAGTGAAAAGGAAAAGGGGGTTCTGTGTATGTTGAACTAAAATGTAAATATGTGTTGACAGAACTCAAAAAGATTTATATATATATATATATATATATATATATATATATATATATATATATATATATTAGGGCTGTCAAACGATTATTTTTTAAGGCACATTTTTTTCTGTTATAAATGTATTTTTTCATGTTCTTAATACCTTTAACAACATAAGAAAGTGCAAAGATGCTTGATTTATGAACATTTTTATTCAGCACTTGAAATCATGCAGGAAAATAAAAGGCCTTTTTTGTTGTCTACTTTTGGCGAAGGGGGGGGGGGGGGGGGCCTCTCTCCATCTGCCGTGTGTTTGGCTTGCAAGTGATATTTGAGACTCAATGTACTTCCATGGTGACTCATTTCATGTCGACAGTACGTGCAGATAACATTTGTCCTATTGACCGTCTGGCAGTGTTTCGAAAGTAGTTTGCTAAATTACCACATAATAGCCAGGTTTCAATTAACCGCAGGGTCCCTTTAAATGCTGGTGCAGATGTATATTGGTAAATAACCGTTGGTTCCAAATAAATGTCCGGTCTAATTTTTTATTTTTTTTAAATTAAGGAAGAAGAGGTGTCCACTGACAATGCACGTTTTTCTTCTTCGCCTTTTTAACGCAGTGTGCTGCTCTCTGTCAGTCATCACACTGATGATCACCATGGCTCCGGTGCAGCAAAACAATAAAAAGTACGACTTGAAATTCAAACTTTCTGTCGTGATATATTCAGAGGAAAACTCGGGAGAAGCAGCCGCTAGACGTTTCTCTGTCGACCCCAAGAGAGTGAGAGAAACTGAGCTTCAGCGTCTGTCTGAGGAGGACAGCAACAGGGCCAGGCTGCCTGCTGGAGGGAGGAAGAAGGCTGCGAGGAGCCTGAGATAAACATGCGGGGATGAGTTATCAGCAAACGGGCATGCTTTTCAGTCCGCTGTGTTTTTCCCAAACCGAAATAACATGTTAGAGAAACATCAGTCTGGTTTTAGGAGAAACCACAGTACCGAGACAGCACTTTAAAAGATTTTAAATGACATCAGATGGAATTTAGATAACAAAAAGCTCACAGTGTTGGTTCTACTGGATCTAAGCGCTGCTTTTGAAACAGTAGACCATCACATTTTATTAAACAGACTTAGCCATCTGGTCGGCCTCTCTGGTACTGTCCTCAACTGGTTTTGTTCCTATCTCACAGATCGATGCTTTTATGTAAGTATGGATACATGCTCCTCAGGAACCCATGAAATTGGATGTGGGGTTCCCCAAGGGTCAATTTTAGGTCCACTTCTTTTTAATCTTTACATGCTTCCTCTTGGGGATGTCATCAGGAGACACGGCATCAGCTTCCATAGTTACGCTGATGATACACAACTGTACATTGCCGTGTCTCCTGATGAAACAGATCAAATTGATGCCCTTCTTAACTGCATTGTAGACATCAAGATGGCAGTGAATTTCCTACAGCTCAACCAGGACAAAACTGAGGTTTTAGTTATAGGTCCTGACGGCCAGAGAGAGAAACTTTTTCCAAAACTACAACATCTTAAACCAACACAATCAGTAAAAAATCTGGGCGTGATTGTTGATTCTGAGTCCGCCCATTTCTCTCCCAGGCCACTACGGAGGTGCTAAGGTTTAGTTCATCTTGTGATGTATGGATCACGTCTCAGTCTGAGCAGGAAGTCGGTTCTTCTGTGTCAGGAATGTTTCTGGATGATGTCTGAACTATTCTAACTCCGTCTGTTATCTCTGGTTTTGTTCAGACACACAGAAGAAGCCTGGAGATGACGTCACTCTTCAGTGTCCGGTTCACTCAGATGGTGACATCACAGTGATGGCGTGGAAACATCAGTCAGCGGGTGATGTCATCGTCCTCAGAAATAACCACTCATATGAATCCGACCAGCATCCGTCTTTTCGTGGTCGAGTGGATCATACGTATCAAGATGGAGTCTTTACTGTGACCCTGAAGGACGTCACCATCAACGACTCTGGAACATACGAGTGTGTAATAGGACGGAGAGACGGAGCGCCGCCTGTTTCCATCATGAGCATCAGCCTGACAGTTACAGGTGAGTTGTAGAGTTCAGTGTCTCTCTAAACTAAAACTGGGCTTCAGATCTATAAAGCTGTGAGTACGCCTGACTCTGTTTGATCTAAATCTCAACAAGTGTACGTTGAGACCATGTTGTGGATGGTGAGCAGTAGTTTCCCTGGTAAACAAACCGACCTGTGACTGTCTCAGCTGCATCGTCTCTGGGCTCGTTCAGTAGAGCAGACAGGCCGGGTGGAGGAGCAGCGGCAGGGCACCGAGCCCAGAGACACTGTGACAGCAACGCTCCACTCCAGAGGACGAGTGATCCCGAGACAAGACGCAGAAGCCCGAGAGAGGCAGAAGAGGTCGGTGTGTTTACCAGGAAACTGCAGCTGAACCACAGAATCAGAGCGGAGTGGAAAAACTGACACAACCAGAGTTCCTGTGTCAGACTGAGTCAGGCAGAGAACTCAACCCATGAAGTCTGAGTCATGTGATCAGAGAGCAGGAGATGATGTCTGATGTGACACTGAAGAGGAAATGCTACCTGCTGACACCTCTTTCTGCTCTGCAGGTCTCACAGCTGGACACACCGAGGACGGAGGAAACAAGGAGGGAGGAAACGAGGAGGGAGGAAACAAGGAGGGAGGAAACGAGGAGGGAGGAAACAAGGAAGAAGGACACAAGGAGGGAGGAAACAAGGAGGGAGGAAACGAGGAAGGAGGACACAAGGAGGGAAGAAACAAGGAAGGAGGAAGCGAGGAGGGAAGAAACAAGGAGAGAGGAAGCGAGGACAGAAGGAACCTGCCTAGTCGTTCTCGATTGGCTCTGATAGCAGCTGTTTTTGCAGTGATTCTTGTTTTGTGGGTCATTTTTTTAACCCTGGTATATAAAAGACTCATGAAGAAGAAATCTGAACACCTTGCTGCTGATGAGAAACATCAGTTATCATCCTCAGAACTTGTCGAGGTTCAGTGTCAATCTGATGTCACCTCCTTTTTATTTTGCTTGTCAAATGTCATATGTGGTTGTTGATGCACACTGTGTACCTGACGTGTCTTTCTAACGCTCATCGCCACATTTATGACTCAACAACACAGCCACCATTAGACTGACACACTGTGCAGCAGAAGGCTTTTCTCTCAGGACGGCTGGATGAGCAGGAACTAATAAATCCACCAGTTCACTCCAACAAGTGCACTTCTCAACATCACTGAGAGATATTTGAGGTTTTACAGCCTCACAACTGACCTGAAGCTGTTCCACAAACAAACTGAACTGCTTCAATAACTCTGATGCACATGACTCTGCGTGAAGCCGCTAATATACTGTTGGACATAATATAAGCTTAACAACACATTTTTAAGATTTTATAATGATGCTGCTGAAATAAGACGGATTGACATGTGATGTGCACCGTTATTGATGATGTGACTCATGATGTTCAGTGTCTACGAGTGATGTTGTGGTGATTCTATAGACACACTAATCATTGCATCCTGGCATAACAGTTCTTGTGAAGCACAGTCTCAGCTTATTCAGTACAAACTGTTTAACAGAAACCACTGGACCCCAAGTAAAATGGCCAAACTAAAACTTAAGGACAGTAACACGTGTTGGAGGTGTGACAAGGAAGTGGGTACTCTTGTGCACATGTTGTATTCTTGTGAAAAAAATGCACATTTGTGGGAAAGGGTTGTTTCCCTCTTAAATGATCTTTTTGGATTACAACTCACCAAGACCCCAGCTCTGTGTATTCTGGATCTGCTGCCAGACAATAACACTTTGACTGGAAGACAAAGACTATGGATACGTTTGGGTGCGACAGACAGAGACACTGGAAGTCATCTACTCCGTGCTGTTTTAAGGAATGGACTGAACAAATGACTGAGTCACTTACAGAGGGGAGAGAGGATATATTTAATCAAGTCTGGGGCTCCTTCTTGATGTCAATAGAGGGGTTGTCTGTCTGTATTTAAGGCACCGAGTGGTAGAATGAGAGGACAAATGTTTAACATAAGTGTAAGGCACATGTCGTTGTTGTTTTTTTCTTTTCTTCTTTTTTTAATTCTAAAATGGGACAGTGGATGATGTATATATGTCTTGTAATTTGTGATGGTGACATATGTTGTACTGTCTGTCAAAAATATTAATAAAAAAAGAAAAGAAAGAAACACTGATCACACACACACCACAAAGACAGGTGACTCTCTCTGGAGGCCACAACCAAACCACAACAATTACAACAACACACAGCTGGGAGGAACAGACACCATGAACTTCTACTGAAACAAACCAAACTTTAATTAAAATGTTGACATTTAAAGCAGGTTTATATGTTGTATCAGTGAACTGGGCAGAGGCAGCCGAGGTTAGACACAACTGTTTAAATACAACAACACAACAACCTAGCAGAGCTCGTACAGTCCAGTATATTATGTGTAACTGATGAAGCTGTAAACTAGCAGAGCTCAGAAACCATAAACTCACAAATACGATGAGACAACGGGCTGATTTTGTGCAGCTGTGTTATTTATATGGCCACTAAAGGAAAAGACAGCAGTTTATTCCAGTAATAGATTACTTCTGTGAAAAAAAAGATTAGCTGAATTACAGAAATAACACTTAATGATACTCGATTATAAAAGTAATCCTGCTGCACTGATAGTTATCCCCGACGCTGGTCACAGATGTGTTCAGCTCAGAAATGATGCGCGGCGCTGACCCTCATGATGTCATCAGTGTCCTCAGCCACGCCCTCCTCAGGTCGGTTGGGAGGTACTGTTGCCATGGAGACAGATAGGTCATTTCCTGTCAGAAGCGGTTAATCATGAAATTCAGTCTGATTTTATAAACAATATTAGAAGAAGCCAGAGTATCATAATCAATACAAACATTCATCAATACATGACTGTAAGTGATAAAGATGTTGTGCAATGACTGATTGATTGATTGATTGATTGATTGATTGATTGATCGATCGTTACCTGTGGACCTGCGTCGATATAAAGACACCATGATGACAGTGGAGATGCGGTACGGACAGAACACCACCAGGTGGAGGAGCACAAGAAAGAAGGGGGTCGAGTCAGGGGGCGGGGCTGCAGATGGGGGCGGGGCCATGGTTGTTGGTTTACCTGCGAGAATCTCACCTGGTGAACATGTGGATGAAATGAGTCCTGAAATCAAAATCAGCCCGTTCAGTTCAGTTTGGTTCTGTCCTGTTCCTCTGTCAACAGAAGTTCTGTTGGTACTCTGCCTCCAACTCCAGGAAACTATTCTCTTATTCTCTTCCCTCCTCACCCCTCCTCACCCCTCCTCACCCCTCCTCATCCTTCCTCCCTCACTGCTGATGACTTTGCAACTTATTTTACCCAGAAAGTAAAAGACATCAGCTCCTCATTTACTCTTCTGCCCATCCAGAAAGCTCCTCCCCCCGACTGAGTCACTTGGTGCATCCAGAACCTCGTCCCACTCGTCGGTCATGGAGCTGCTGACCAGGCTGCTGTATCTGACCCGGTGAGGGCAACTCCTCAGCCTCATCTTACCAGTGACAGTGATGTTGATGCTGGTACCGTTTTCCTCGGTGGACTCACACCAGTAAACTCCACTGTCCCAGGGGACGATGAAGTTGATGGTACATGAAGAACCAGCTGGTCGTCCCCAGTTATCTCCACACTGAGACACCTTTCCTTTAGTCGTGTTCCTCCTCACCGTCCATCCATCAGAGCTATCGTCCTCCTCACACCTCAGAGAGACAGACTCTCCTTTAAACAGCTGAGAGCTGTGAGGACTGATCTTCAGAGAGGCTGGAGGAGGATGATTTCATTAACATCAGAACTGAATGACGGGCTGAGAGGCAGCGTGACATTTAAAACAACCGAGTGTTGGATCTCCACATGGAGCTGAGTTTCTAAAGTTTGTCTAACATGTTGGAACACCTCTGATGATCCCTAAACTGCTGGAATAAGTATCAGGATGTACGACAGTTGATGCACCGATCTGATGCCACATCTTTCTTTCATTAGAAACAGGACCTGGTTACTTCATACACCTGCATGAAACTAACAGATTTTAGCAGCCAGGATCAATAAACAACAGCTCATCAGTAGTTTAACATACAGAGTGTCGGTACAAAGTTCAGGTATCAAGAGACGATCATTACACCTCCAGTAAGAACCGTTTTCCTTCAGAAGTCATGATTTGGTTGAAAGAGGAGTTTTCTCTGTAACTTTCCTCTCATTAAGTTAGCAGGCGGTTGCTGTCAGAGGCAGCATTCACTAACCTCGGGTGGCCATGCAGCAAAGCATCATGGTCAGACCTGAAGGGAGGAGAGACATGTTGGTGTGAGGTTTTAGATTTCACACAGAGACACGGAGAGCCATCCAACGAGGAGATAAAGTGTGTGTGTGTGTGGATACTAACATCACACCTGTACATGTTAAATACATGTTTCTGCAGAGCCTCGTGCTCCACGTGCTCCTTACCTTTCACTTATTGATACTTGATGAAGAAGCTCACGATTATAAGGTCATTAAAGCTCCTGCTGGAGAGAAGCTGGTCAGATTCTGATGCTCTGGGATCTCAGGTCGTTATTGATCTGATATCAGTCATCATCCAGGGTTCAGTTATCAGAATATCACAGCCGAGTTAAGATGATGTTACTTCCTGCTCTGAAATGGAAACCACCTTCTCAATCGATTCAACTGCTAAACATCTCCTTTCTCTTCTTCTTTTATTTTATCAGTCAACATTTATTGATTTTTAAATGTAAGTTCATCCTAATCGGACCTTTCCATCATACTTTGTTCATCAGATTGTACTTACCGAGCAGCCATTGTGTTGATGTTTGTCCCATTGTGTCACTAACGGATGTGAGTTTGACATTTCATACCAAGCTTCAGTCAGAACACCTAAACCAGCTCACTTCCAGTGAGAACTGAGAGCTCTGTGGCTTTGACAGAGAGACAATATGACAGTTTAAACACACCTGAAAGCTTCCACACAACAAGTGAAAACCAAACTCCACGAGTAGGTAATTAATTAACAAAGGACAGAAATATATCATGGAAATCAAAGTGAGCAGTGACGCATTACGCGTGCTGCTACCTGAGGAGCCTCAAACAGCTCCTGTGCAGACCGGACTCAGTTTCAATGTGAACCAGCAGGTGTCAGCAGCCAGCAGGTCTCCTCACCTGTCACCAGGACACACAGGAGCAGAGTTAGTTTGAGGTCTTTGTCCTCAGAGAGGCCATGACTGCTACAGCTGACAGGACAGGTAGGTCCACACAGGCAGGCAGCACATGTTCATCAATAAAACAACATTAACTGGTTAATCATTACGTTTCTAAGCAGGTGGACAGGAGAACTAAAATAAAATGTTTGTACCATCCTGTTTTGTTTTTTTTAATATGTGAACAGGATAGAATGTGTATGTTTCTAGAGCTTTAGTTACTGGTATAAATACTTCTGATTACAAGGATTCATACTGTTGAAGAAAAAAACTCTTGCTATTAGCTGGAAATGCATCTTCCTGACTTTCAATGGCTAAATTTAACTTGTAGCCCAGAAACTTTTCAGGAAAACGTTCTGTTCCTGCTGTCTGAAAAAGGAGACAAAGAAAACAAGACAAAGTGGCGACCTCACTGGATGTGATAAGAGACGGCTTCTTATCAAAGGGGAAGTGTGCATGTTCTCCTCGTTTCCTCTCTCTCCTCCGGTGGTTTCCCCTGTTTTTTAAACAATATACCAACAGGTTCTAATGTTGAACTGAAACTAGACTCTGAGAAATGCTTTGTTGGTATTTGTGGATTAACAGCAGGTTTTCTGTCTGTTTTCAGGAAGAGTTTAAGCGTAATGAACATCTTAGTCACTACCTGTGAGAAGTGAAGCCTACTGTAGGATATTTATATCATATCAATCTGCCTCAAATTTCTCTCTCAGGTAGGATCCAAACATACTCAACACCCAGATCTCTGCCTGAACATTTGAAACACCCAGAAGCAGCATTTTATCCAGACTAAAGGTCAGACTGGATTACCAAATCAGAGCAAACGGATGGAGGATGGAGACAGAGCAGAAACACACAGTGAGGTCAAGACATGATGAAAGAGTTGAGTTGAGTCTGATAGAAGCAGCTGGAGATATGAGCCCGACTCTCCACCTGTTGTTGAACAGGTGCAGGAGAGATGAAGAAGACTCAGAGACACCGATGACTTACATTGAGATAGTTTATAGAACTAGAGTGTGCTGCCGTGATAATCCCAATGAGTCTTCCCAATGTCCAAATGATATCTTACAGCTTCAGGAGGAAGTGCTTCAACACGTTATCTGTTTAATAACATAGTAGAAGGTGATGCAGAGTCTCTCTGCTGTAGCCAGAAGACTAAGAGGAAGAACAGGTCAGAGACACTGAAACATAGATCGAAGGCCTCCTTATAAGGTTTACACAAACAGTTAGCTTAGCTTAGCCTTGGCTCTGTTCATCAGACATCTGTTCTGCAGACACATCTACAGCAGCTTTGAGTATCTAGGTTGCAGAGACCATGAGAAGAACGAGAATGCTCATAGAACAATCATCACTATCCTTATCCAGATGTTAACGTCTGTACAACACACATATGACCTCCTATAGTATGAACACATAATATCCTGGGAGAATCATAAAATTCCCACAAAGGACAGCACGTACGGTATGCTGTGTAGATAGTAGAGCCTCTTGAGGCACATTGTGGTTTGTAATGCTGGACTGTGTGACAATACTAAAGATGGCAGCTGCTCAGGAGTGACACCTGGATGATTCTGAATAAACACATTCATCTGTACCTGGAACAGAGTTGTAGACATTCATGTTTTCTCCTTATATCATTGTCCTCTGTGCAAAACTCTTGATACTTTAAAGGGACAGTGTGTAATATATCAAGTATTTAGCGCCATCTAGCTGTGAGGTTCTACATTGCAACACTCCTTTGATCACCCCTCCCGTTCTGATGACGTTGGAGACGTTCCAGAAGCTACGGTGGCCCTGATGGACAAGAAACTCATTTTCAAAATATGGACTCTTCCCAACAGCGTCGAGTATTTCTACTGATTCAAGTAAAGACGTAGTTAGTTATTAAGGCTATAAAACTAGAGGTTCCCTCTCAGTTTCCGCAGTCAAGCTAGCTCTGAGCAAAAACGCGTTTAGCCTTCCTAAGTAGTTTTTTTAAAACCGGAAAGACATGGCGGCCTCCATAGAGCTTGCCCGTGCGGTGTATATTCAGATAGGTAATTCTTTGCTCAGGAGGATAAGTCAGATTGTTGGCAGAGGTAATTGTACACCAATGAGGACTTACTTATGAACGAAGACGTTGATTTGAGTTAGTAAATTACTTAAATCGTTACACACTGTCCCTTTAAAGGTGCACTTAATGTTTAATCAGATTGTGAATTTATAACTGGCCTCAAACTGATCATTGAACATCAGACACAGATGAGCTGCACAGTGGAGCATCTTTACTGACCCTTGCAGGACTTTTGTAACACTGCAACAACAAAACACAACAAGAGGAAAACAGGTTGCACCCAGGAAAGTTTCATCTGAACTACTCAAAAGAGTGGAAACTGTCCTCACACTGCTACAGAGTGAAAGTCCACTGTGGAGAAGACGTCCTTGTTTCAGATGAATCTGTCTCCACTTCAAACACTCAGGACCTCTGAGACAAACCACACTGCATCTGAAGCACACAGTCATTTCCTGCTTTGTGCTGGGCTCCATCCCTCCTCGTACTCTCTGTGCTCAAGAAAAACCAGCCCACCCATTTATTTTTAACTGGTGAGAGAAAAACCTTCAGTCACCAGTGGAACAAACAAAGAGGAAGGAGGAGAGTTGAAGTGATGTGACTGATTTCATTCCACCAACAGGTCCAGAACGATGGGACGGACATCTCTGCTGCTCTGTAAGTACAATCTACTCTGTAAAACTGTAAATAACCCTGAACTGATTCTGTTATTAGACTTTATTGATCACTGCAGGGAAACTAGAGATGAAAAGGCTAAAGAGATGTCAGCAGACTGTAAAAACACTGTAGAAATGCAGTCCATGTACTGCATATGGAGCTGTGGAGTCCTATTGGCTGCTGACTGAGGGGAACCGGTACATCACATGATGTAGTCAGAGACACGGACCCGCCCAGCAGAGAGAGGTTCTGACTCCATCAGACTGTCTGATGCTGTTAATAACATAAATCCATTTAGGAGCGGCTGCACACACCAAGGTGAGAACACTTCCTGTGTGACTGATGAAGAGTTATTTAGTCCCTGACAGAACAGTTAGTGTTCAGGACGCTGTTTATGGAGGGAAATAGGGAAAAAAACATACAATAAAAGAGTGAAGACTGTCTGGATGTCCACAGACTGGACACTAAAGATAAATGTGCTGCTATAAAAATGTCATTGTGAAAGCAGGACTGCACACCATGCAGCACCATGCAGCAGCTGACAGAGAAAGTGCAGAAACAATATTGACATGTGAGACACATGAAGTCACATCTGCTGTGTGTTTGACACCAACTCTGAGAGTTCCATTTAAAACATGAGGAGACTCAGAGCCTGAAACACAGAGGAGATCAGTGCAGGTCAACAAGGTCTACAGAGACTGGAAGAGGAAGAAGAGACACTTCTGTCCAAACTGACCATTATCATCTGTAACCACATCTCTCTGTCTCGTCCTCCAGCCTCTCTGAAGATCAGTCCTCACAGATCTCAGCTGTTTGAAGGAGAGTTTGTCTCTCTGAGGTGTGAGGAGGACGACAGCTCTGATGGATGGACGGTGACGAGGAACACGACTAAGACACCAGGAGTCTGTGTGGAGCTGACTGGGGAAAACCAACTGGTTCCTCCTGTACCATCAGCGACATCGTCCCGTTGGACAGTGGAGTTTACTGGTGTGAGTCCACAGGCGGAGCAGCCAGTAGCAGCATCAACATCACTGTCACTGGTAAGATGAGGCTGTGCAGTCGGTGCTGATGAAGCTGTGTAGGTGGATGAAATGCTGTAGTTTGTCTGTGTGTTGAGGTGGAGCAGTGATCCTGCAGAGTCCTGTCCTCCCTGTGATGGAGGGAGATGATGTCACTCTCACCTGTACAACAAAGACCTCCAACCTCTCAGCTGCTTTCTATAAAGATGGCTCCTTCATCAGGACTGAGCCTACAGGTCACATGACCATCCGCCATGTTTCCAGGTCTGATGAAGGACCCTACACGTGTAACACCAGTGATGGAGAGTCTCCACCCAGCTGGATCACTGTCACAGGTCAGCAGGTTCAACTTAAGTCTACAATAAAACTGTCAGCAGAGACAGAGACAGCCTGTCTCCAGAGTCAGTGTTGGCATCCAATGTTTAACATTTCTATGTTCAAACTTTACATGTCTTTATGTTTTAAATTAGTTTTGTCTTTAATACCACAGCTGGAAAACCTGGACATCTTGTTTAAGTATAATAGTGAACCATCATGTGATTTATTCTCCTCTATATTAAGTTTGTGGGTCTCAGGCTGACATAGAACAAGAGGAACAGACCAGACAGGAGCAAGTTCACTTTCTTAGTTTGATCTGGTTTCTCTCTACAGTGAAATGACTGAATGAATTCATCTGATTTCTGTGTTGTTGATGAGAATCTTTTGTTCATTTTAGAGAAACCTGCTACGACAACTTCTCCTTCAACCACATCTCCTCCTCTTGACGCTGTGATATTGACTATTTTAGTTATTCTACCCAGCCTGCTGGTTGCTGTGATTGTTCTGGTTGTGCAGTGTCTACGGGGGAGATGGCTCATCAACTGGAAACCTAAAGGTCAGACACATTCAGACTAGGGTTGTTCGGTATACCGGTACTAATTTGGTACCGGGGTACTGAGGCATTTAAAACGGTACTATTTTGCATTTGCATGGGACCGGTACTTGCAGCGCCGCACCACGTGACGTCACCGGGTTGTAACTACAGCTAAGAGGACGAGGAGCAAGCCGGAGCTTGGGGAGAAAAAACTGAAAAAGCAAGCAAGCCGGAGGAAACAGCTAGCAAGTGAGCGAGCAGCGTGGACTGGAGCAACAAACGGAGCAGGAGGAAAGCTTGGAGAGAGAGAGAGAGAGAGAGAGAGAGAGAGACAGAGAGAGAGAGAGAGAGACAGACAGAGAGAGAGAGAGAGAGATTTTGATTTTTGAATCAACTTTATTTTTTCGTTCTTTTTTCAAAAAATCATCTGAACATATTATATTCAAACATTTCCACTCTTACTCTTTAGAGTAAATAAATGAATGAATGAATAAATAAATAAATAAATAAATAAATAAATACTTAATTCACATGAGCACATCTCCAAACTGCAGTGTGTGGTTTTCTACAGAACACAACGCCTGATTAAAACACCAAACCTGCTGGAAGGAGTCAAGATCTCCTGCTGCTTTGAAATAGTTAAAATCAATGAGGAGTCTGGACTTCATCATATTGATACACACAGTGACAGGTTCAACAATAAAACCATCCTCCACTTTTCTCCTTCGGCTAAAATACACCACCATCTTGGCCTGCCCTAAAACAAAGTTTAAAAGCTGGCATTTGTTCTTGTGTTGGCGTGTGTATTTAAAACCCAGAATAAAAAGCTGCTTGGTAAAAACCTCTCCACATTTGGTAAAAACAGTTTGTAAAAACAGAAACAGGGGTAAAAGACGAAGACACTCATAAAAACAGTGAAACACAGTCTCTCTTTGGTCGCAGTAGGGGCATTTGTCCTCTACTGCCTGGTTTATAGTGGACACAAAGGAGTTCACTGCTATGACCCCATGGAGGACTCTCCAGTGAATATCTGCCTGTTTTTTTGAGAGTGGAGGCTTGTAGAAGGACCTCCACTCTGGTCTGGCTGCAGGAGCCAGTTGCAGATATCTCCTCCAAGGAGTGTCAGGTCTTTTGTCCAGTTTTGTTTTGTTTATTGCTTTCACCAATATTCTGTAAAATGTTTTTCCTGTGGTACCATCCAGTGGTGCGAGGTGTGTATGTTCCATTAAAATCCCAGAGCAGTCTTTAAAATCCGGTGCCAGGAAAATGGCAGGAAAAGGATCGTCATCCTTCACTGTTGGATTAAAAGAGGAGTTTAAAAGCAGGCGGTCGTGTCCTGTGAGTCTCTGTTTCCAGTGTTCCAAGAGTTTTTGTGTGACCCTTACTGACGTCAGTCCCAGCTGGGCAGCGAGTCTGGAGGGGTCATCCATCCGGGGCCCAGTCAGTGCCACCACCTGTCCCAGAGTAACAACCCCCGCAGTCTGCAGTCTTGTGGTCAGATTCTGACCTGCCCAGCTGGGAAGGTCCAGACGGGTCCCCCACAGGACCGGCTCCTGGAGGATCCAGTACAGGGAGTCCGCTTGCTCTCTCCTCTCTTTCCTCAGCAGGTTCCACACTCTAAAAACACTTTTATAAAAAGCAGGCAAAGGAGATGTGCTCATGTTTGGTATGTTCATTAAAAACAAATTAAAATCATGACCAAGGCCTTTAAAACCCTGCAGAATGCAGCGGGACAGGGGTCTCCACAGAGTGTCCTTTGGCCCGGTCAGCAGTCTTTGAATAAACTGGAGGCGGAAAGCCGCGCCTCTGCTGGCCAGATGGACCAGGCCTTGCCCCCCCTCTTCTTTAGGTAAAAACAGGACACTCTGTGGGACCCAGTGCAACTTGTCCCAAATAAAATCAACTAAAACCGATTGAATTTTTGACAGGAGAGAAACCTGAGGATCGACGCAGGCCAGCCGGTGCCACAAGGAGGATGAGACCAGGTTATTGGCTATTAAGGTTCGGCCTCTATATGACATTTTTGGGAGTAGCCACCTCCACTTCTCCAGCCGACCTTTAACCTGCTCCAGGACATTGTCCCAGTTTTTATTTTTGTTGGTCTCATCCCCCAGGAAGACTCCAAGGTATCTGAAACCTCCTTTTTTCCATTGTAGGCCCCCAGGCAGCCTGAGCCGACCCCCCAGCTCCCCTCCAGCCATCAGAGCCTCGCTTTTCCCCCAGTTCACTCTAGCAGATGAAATAAAACCAAAGTCTTTCACAGTGTCAGTTAAAATGTCAATATCTTGTTGTGACTTAACTAAAACAATGAGATCATCCGCGTACACAGACAGTTTAAAAGACACGGGACACTGGGGGAAACACACACCTGTAAGTTTATCTCTGAGTTTGTGGAGCAGAGGCTCGATGGCTACCGAATATAGCATCCCAGAGAGAGAGCAGCCCTGCCTTACCCCTCTCTGGATCTCAAATGGTGCGCTCAGCCCGCCGTTAATTTTCAGAACGCTCGCAATGTCACTATAGAGAACCCGGACCATGGCTATGAAGCCAGGGTTGAACCCAAAAGCAGCCAGAGTCTGCCACAGGTACTGGTGTTCAACCCGGTCAAAAGCCTTTTCTTGGTCTATTGAAATCAGACCAGTCTCTATACCCAATGAACTGGAGAGCTCCAAAACATCTCAAATTAAAGTGACGTTGTCACTGATGAGCCTGCCGGGCACACAGTAGGTCTGGTCAGGGTGGATGATGGACGCCATCACCTCTCTTAGTCTAAGGGCCAGAGCTTTGGACAGGATCTTATAATCTGTGCACAGCAATGAGACCGGCCTCCAGTTTTTAAGTTCTTGCAGGTCTCCCTTTTTAGGCAGCAGGGTTACTGCGGCCCTCCTGCAGCTCAGAGGCAGTCTGCCGGTCTTCAGGCTTTCGTTTATCACCTCTAGCAGATCTGGTCCTATGGTGGACCAGAAAGACTTGTAAAAGTCAGCAGGAAGGCCGTCCATGCCTGGAGCTCTGCCGCTCTGCAGGCTCATGGTGGCAGTGTGGAGCTCCTGCAGCGTCACCTCTGCTGCCAGCTCGCTGTTGTCAGCCTCGCTGACCTGAAGGAGACCGCTGAGGAAGCTGCTGTGCACATCTGGATTATGTGTCCACTCACTCTTAAAAAGTTTTCTGTAAAACTCGGCAGCATACTTCCTAATCTCAGATGAGTCTGAGACTTGGGAGCCGCTACCCGTTCGTAAAGAATGAATGGTCTTCCTTTGTCCATTTTTCCGCTCCAGCCCAAAGAAGAAGCGAGATGGGGCGTCCATCTGTGTGATGTTCATGAACCTAGACCTGACCAGAGCCCCCTGTGCTGAGATGCCCAGCAGGTTGGCTATGGCCGACTTTTTTGACTTGAGGGAGTCTAAAAGCCCTCAATTTGCTGTGGAGTCTGCTAAAGTCTGCAGCTCCACCACCTGCGTCTCCAGATCTTTCATGGACCGGGTTAAGTCTGTAGTGACACCACGAGTGAACTGCTGGCAGAGCTGCTTTATCTGGGTCTTACCAAAGTCCCACCACTGTTGTATGTTAGTGAAGGCAGGCCTGCTCTCTCTGTGGGACTCCCAAAAAAACTTAAAAGCAGTTCTAAAAGCCTGGTCATCTAAAAGGGCCGTGTTAAAATGCCAATAGGCGCTCTTTAAACGGATGTTTTTGATAAAAACATGACAGGAGACTAAAAAATGATCACTAAAACCCACAGGCTGAATACAACACCTCTTAAAAATATTTAAATGGTGTTTAAAACAATAAAAGCGGTCCAGTCTGGCCAGAGATAAAACCCCCTCCCTGCTGTGGCTCCAGGTGTACTGTCTGTGCTGACTGTTAAAAACCCTCCACACATCACTCAGCTCCTGGTTCTCCATCAGCTGTCTGAGTGTGTGAGATGAAGGAGGGTGTGGCTCAGGATGGTTCCTGTCTAGGGTTGGATCCTCTGTGCAGTTAAAATCCCCCCCTAAAAACATAAAACCATCATCCTCACAGTTCTTAACACAGTCACTTAAAATGTTTAAAAAAGCTACCCTGTCCACTGCGTTAGTGGGAGTGTAGACATTTAAAAACACAAGTTTTACGTTTTCAAAGACAGCTTTAACTTTCAATAAAACACCTGGAACGACTTCATCAACAGTAAAAGAAGAAGGTAAAAAGCTCTGAGCAAATAAAATCCCCACTCCTCCACTCAGACTGGACCTGTGACTTAAAACCACCTCCCCTTTAAAAGCCCTTTTCCAGTCACTTTCATTGTCTACAGTGCTGTGAGTTTCTTGAACAAACATGACATCAATTCTTTTAGTCTCCATCAGTTTAAAAAGAGCAGCTCGTTTAAGATCAGACCTGGCCCCGTTCAGGTTTAAGGTGCTGATATTAAAATCACACATTGATAAAAAATGAACAGCAGTAAGAAGAGCAGTCAGTAAAAGGTAAAAACATCTAACATTCATCTTCATCATTGATAATTTGAGCTCTTACCTTCAGTATTAACTTTTTTAATCTGAATATTTCTTGCTCTGTTAAAACTTCCTCTCCATAGCTCTTCCTGGTGAGCGGCCTGGCTGAACTAATAAATAACTGTAGGTCAGGAAAGAACTCACCTACATTAGGCAGCCTGGCTCCTTTAGTCTGCTCCAGGAAGGCTTTGATTTTCTCCGGAGAGTAGTTACACTGAGAGTCCAACTGAGTCAGGAGAAAATCACTCTCTGACTCAGTGGACCTCTGGGAACTCGTTTTCTTTACTTTGCTGTTCATTTTTTCAGATTCAATGTTCTTTCTTTTCTGCGATATTTTGAGGAGATCGTCATCTGACATATCCTCCTCCATCATTTGTTGCACCATGTCACTTTTCTCAGTCAAACTACTTGTTGTGGCTTCAATGTTTGCCTCAGAAGACACTTCGGGAATCAGAGCTTTGTCTTTTTTCCTTCTCAAAATCAAAAATTGCTTCAGCATTACTACACAACCAAAACAAACAAGCAAACTAACAAACAAAACCAAAACACTAAAAAAAATAAAAACAAAACAAACAACAAAAAAACAAACAAACAAAAGCAAAACAATATTAATCAATCAATGTGTGATGGTCAGAATGAGAGCAGCAGCTCTCCTGCCCCGCCCACACAGCACAACACTCCTCCCTCCGCCCAGAGTGCTGAGAATGATTCCAGATCATCAACAGTTTGATAATAAGCATGTTCAATTCTGATATGTGCAGCCAGCAGCCCCTTCATCACCTGCTCACCCTCAGTACAACCGGAACCCTTTGCTCTATTTTTTCTGGAGATCCAGATCGCAAGTTTAGCCACGGCAAACACAACATTCATCAAAACACAAACCCTCTTTTTTCTCACCTTGTAGTTTGGACCATAAATAAAAAGATCCAAAGAAAAGTGTTCGTCAAAACCAGTGCACCATGATTTTACCACTCCCAGCAGACCAGCGAGGCGGGGACACTCGGTGAACAGGTGAACCAAAGATTCATCCTGCGCACAGAACAGACAGCCCCTCCCATGACCAGGGTCCAGGTGTGCTATGTGTCTGTTCGTAGCTATTGCTCCATGTATAATCCTCCACTGCAGATCAGCTGAACGCTTTTCTACAGGTAGCTTATACAAGGACCTCCAGCTGCCTGTCGGGGACTTATCCTGGCCAAACAACTCGGTCCACTTCGACACTTTTACTCCAACTAGGGAGTCCAGATGACACACCTTCACGCAGAGCTGGTACAGCGGCTTCTTCTGCACAGCCTCGAATCGTCCAAGCCTGGGAGTAACGAAGGTCAAGAGCTTGCCCCTCTCCTCCTGCCACTCCCCGACCACAGGAGCAACAGTAAGAGCTGGAAAGCTACAAAGACCTCAGCTCTCCCACTGTTCACCACAGGTTTGCTTTTCAATGTAGGCCCTCATGGGCCCCGGCAGGGAAGCACGGACCTCCTTCACCATCCTGTCCAGGATCCTGGAGGACCTGATGTCCATCTTCTGAGTTAAGCCCTGAAGAGACGTCTCTGCACTGTGTAGCAGATGTCCCAGTTTGACACAGCCAGCTCTCTGCAGAGCACAACACAGACTGGAGGAGGACAGTATCTGCGATGTTATGAAGTTGTTATGCAGCAGAGGTTCCTCCAGGAGCCACCTGCCAGGTGAGGCAGCAGAGTCCCTGGTGTGCCTCAGACACTTCCATGCCTCCAGAACAGAGGTGTAGAAGGATGATGACCCGGTAAGATCCACCTCCTCCAGCCGGACGAGGAACAGCTGCTTATCATAGCCCAGGCGGCTTACCTTCTGCAGAAGCTGCTCTGCGGTCTGCTGCCACCGCAGACCACACTGATAGAGCAGCCTCTGGACAGTCTGCAGTCTGAAGGACATAATTTTGGATCTTACATCCACCAGTCCCTGTCCCCTTTCCTCCACTGGCAGATAAAGAGCTGCAGCTCGAATCCAGTGCTGCCCAGTCCAAAAGAAGTCCACCAGGTGTTTCTGGATGTCATCGATGAGGCTTCCTGGTGGAGACAAGACTTTCAGCCTGTGCCACAGTGTCGAAGCGCCCAAGTTATTAATGACCAGGACTCATCCCCTATATGACAGCTGAGGCAGCAGCCAATGCCATTTAGCCAACCTAGCACACACCTTCGCCACTACACCCTCCCAGTTCTGCTTTTCAAAATCTGGATCTCCCAGATACACCCCGAGCACCTTCATCCCGTTAATTTTCCACTGAAGGCCTGATGGAAGATTAGGCATCCTGCTGTTCGCTGTTCCGCAGTACAGAGCCTCACATTTTGCCCAGTTGACCTTGGCTGATGAAGCTCTGCCATACAAGCTAATACTCTCTTTTAAAATACTCACGTCAGATTGCTCAGATATAAAGATGTTGACATCATCAGCATAAGCAGCTAATATAAGCGGCATGCTAAGAGGACTGTTGGGCAGATGAAATCCATTTAGTTTGTTCCTGATGTTGTTCAGAAAGGGTTCAATAGCGAGGCTATATAGCTGTCCAGACAGGGGACAGCCCTGCCTTATTCCTCTCTCAACCTTAAAACGTTTACTCAGCCCCCCTGCAACCTTCACCATTCAACTTGCGCCATTATAAAGCAGTTTCACCCATGATGTGAATACATCCCCAACACCAAATGCACTGAACACACTGAACAAATAAGTGTGATCAATCCTGTCGAAAGCCTTCTCTTGATCTAACGACAGGATACCAATGTTTGTGTCCGACACTTTGCACATGTCGATTACATCCCTCATCAGGAAGAGATTGTCCATTAGGGTTCTTCCTGGGATGCAGTAGCTCTGATCCATGTGCACCATCACTTCAATGTTCAGTCTCAGCCTGTTGGATAGAGCCCTGGAAAGTATTTTATAGTCTGTGCACAGAAGTGCCACAGGCCTCCAGTTCTTTAGGGAGGCCAAGTCTCCCTTCTTTGGCAGTAAAGAAACCACTGCGCTCCGGCAAGATGCTGGCAGCTCCCCTCTTTTAAAGCAATCCATAATAACTGTGTGCAGGTCCGGACCCAGCATGCCCCAGAACTGCTGGTAGAAATCAGCTGACAGCCCGTCTAATCCCGGAGCCCGTCCTTTAGAGAGCTGTTGAGCCGTGGTGGTCAGCTCCTTCAGGCTCAGCTCCCGGTCCATGTCGACCCTCTCTCCATCGCTGAGCCGAGGAAGCCCCTGTAGAAGTTCTGCAGCACAGCGCTGGTCACACTCCTCAGCCCTAAACAAAGAGGAATAAAAATCCACAGCGTGTTGTCTCATCTGGCCTGGGTCTGACGTCATCCTTCCGTCTGGGAGACGCGGACAGGCCATGAGTTTCTTTGTTGCCTCCTTCTTTTCCAGGTTAAAAAAGAAGGCAGTAGGAGCATCCATGTCCTTCAGAGCCATGAAACGGGACCTCACCAGTGCCCCCTTCACCCTCTCCTGTAAGAAAGCACTCAAGTGTCTTTTCTTCTGTTTTACGATCTCATTATTTAAAGGGTCTTCCATCTGTTCTTCGCACTGCCTTATTTCTGTTTCTATTTTTTCCATGGCTGCTTTAGCTTTAGCTGTGGAATGAGACGTGTACTGCTGACAGAACACCCTGATTTGTGCTTTGCCGATCTCCCACCACTTACCTAGAGACTCAAAAGCAGTCTTCTTTCCTCTCCAGTTCTCCCAGAAGAGAGAAAAGTTTTGACAAAAAGCCTTCTCCTGCAGAAGTTTGTTATTGAAATGCCAATGTGATGATGTTCTTTGTGTGTGAGAGGAGATAAAAACTGCTGTGATGAGGTGGTGATCTGTGAACCCAACCGTTGTTATGGAGCTGTCACTGAGTGTTGGTCTGAGGCTATGTGAGATGTAGATCCGATCTAATCTGGCTGCACTCACTGTGTTATCATTTACTCTGAACTAGGTGTACTGTCGGTCACCTGGATGCTGTAGTCTCCAGGTGTCGCAGAGATCCAGATGACCCACCAGACTGTTCAATGAAGCAGACAACTTTGGATGAGGCTCTATATTCATCCTGTCCATGGTGAACTGAAGTGTACAGTTCCAGTCTCCACCCATGATGATGTTATTGAGTCTTAAAATAAGCAGTTCCTCTCTCAGCTGCTCAAAGAAAAGCACTCTCTCTGGTCCTGAGTTGGGGGCGTAGACATTAATAAAAGAAAAGGGAACCTTTTCTATCTCCACCACGACCACCAAGGCCCATCCTCTCACAATCTCCACAGAGGACAAGATGTTAAAATCCAACTTTGTGGAAATACAAATGGCTACCCCCCCTTTAAAATTTGATCCGTGACTTAAGATACAGGAGATGTCAGTCCACAGAGCCCACTCAGTCTCATTGTCCGAGTCCGAGTGTGTTTCCTGCAGGAGAATTACATCCAGCTTCTTTTGTTGGAACAGTTCTTTAGTGACTGCTCTTTTCTTTCTGTCCCTCCCTCCGTTCATATTTAGAGAAGCCACTCTGAGCCCATCCATGGCAGAAGAGAGAGAGAAGAGCAGCAGCAGACAGTGAACCAACAGAAACACCCTGTGATACATGACAAATACTTATTTTTTTGAGCTTCTCTTCTTCAGAGAAGCCTTCTTCAGTGCTGTTGCATGTTTTTTAAGCCGGTAGCGTTTCTTTTCATTTAATGCTTCAAAACCAACCTGCTTCTGCAGAACTACAGCGGTTCTGAGAAATTTATTGGTATCCTGAAAATAATCCTGCACTTTCACAGATTTACCAAACGTGTCATCTAGAAAATCATTAATTTCCTCCAGAGTGTAATATATCACTGCTCTGGCCCTTCTCAGCCCCAGTGAGCCCAGTATCAGATTCTTCCTCCTCTTCCTCCTCATCCTCACTCAATACTTGACTATGAGATAAGTCCTTCCCACTGTGAGCTGGCTCGGCCTCCATCACCTCGCCCCCCGCAGCCCCCGCATCCTCCCGGTCACCCACAACGTGCAGCTGACTGTCCGGTACTCAGTGAGCATCTGAGGCCGCTACAGGTTCATCACGGCCCCGTGGTCTGACACGGGAGCTGCGACCGCAGCGACAACGCCACCAACAGCCGGCGGGGAGCGCAGGCGCTCCGCCGGGGCCGGGGCCGCCGGGGCGGCAGATGCCGTCGGCGCAGCAGCACCGACCGCGATCTGCCGGTGCGGACACAACACCCGCTTGTGTCCAACATCACCACACTCAAAACACTTCATTAACCCTGCGCTGGCATACACCATGTAGAACCCATCACCGTGCTTTATTCTGAATGACACATCCAGACTCTGTGTCTCCAGAAACATGAAGACCTGTCTTCTTAGAGACATCACATGCTTTAGTTTCGGGTCTTTGCAGCCCAGACCCACAGTTTTAAACCCGCTGGCGAACTTTCCAAACCTCCGTAGTTCCCTCTCCAGCACTTCATTCGGGATGAACGGGGGAACACCGGAGACACCTGCACAAACATTTCCTCGATAGTCACCCCGCTCTCCACCAGCTCATGTACATACCGCTCCTCCTTCACGAACACCACCACAGCCTTGTTCATCCTGGAGGCATAGACGAGCTGATCATGTCCGACCACGTCTCCCACAGCCAGCAGCACCACCTCCACCGGCACCCCGGGCCCGGGGACCAACCTCACGCCGTGTTGGAGGGACGCCATCTCGCCTCAACGCCGATTTCTGGCTCGATTTCTAACTTTTAAATCGCTAAACACTTGGATCTTACTAAATAGAAAAAAGAGAAGAAAAGAAAAGATTTAGAAAAAAAAGTGTAGAAAAGTTTGGAAAACTCTCCGCCGACCTCACCTCCACTTCACTCACGCTCACGCATGCGCAGAGAGAGAGGGAGAGAGAGAGAGACAGAGAGAGAGAGAGAGAGACAGAGAGAGAGAGAGGGAGAGAGAGAGAGACAGAGACAGAGAGAGACAGAGACAGAGAGAGACAGAGAGAGAGGGAGAGAGAGACAGACAGAGAGAGAGAGAGAGAGGAGAATGGCTGCTGCAACCGTCACCACACCGCAACTTGTGAACAAACCAGGGGCGCGAAGTGCGATATGGCACTACTTAAAAACAAATGAGCAAGGCGAGGCAATTAACGCTGATGCACCACTGTGTAAATAGTGTTTTAAAACATGCATGGCTAAGGGCGGAAACACCTTAAACTTAGCCGAACGCCTAAAGGACTAGCACCCAGACCTGCACACTGAGTTCAGGGAACGACAGGTAATTTACTCATGAAAAAAAGCCACATTCAGTGCTAAAAGCAAGTGCCACCCCCCTTCACTCTTAACAAAAGTAGCTCTGGAAGAAAAAAAAATAGAGCTGGTTTATTTATATTATATTATTATATTTATATTTTCACAGTGATTTTTAAACTTTTTGCCATACATGTAGACATGCTGATTTACAATAAATCTCAAGTGGTCTCTTAATTTTTTTCCAGAGCTGTAAAATGCATAAATGCATGATCTTTTTAAAGTAACAAACTTTTACATACACATTTAGCCATTTAACATCTTATAAAGACTATCAACATACCATTTAAAGACATTGGTCCTACTTAATACAGGCTATATCTAATGAAAATATTTTTTAGGTTATGTATCTCAACGTAATTAAGGCCTCAGCTTGCATGACAAAAGATTAGAAAAGCTTGTCTTGGTGGTATTTTATTTTATTTACTGATTAATTTGTTATTGTTCTAAGATTTTCTATTAGAATAAAGTCAGCATTTTTTGTGTTCTCTTTTTATTTGAAAAAGTATCGAAAAGTATCGAAAAGTATCGAAATACATGTTGGTACTGGTACCGATACCAAAATGTTGGTATCGTGACAACACTAATTCAGACACATTCAGACACAAAAACAGACTTCAACATAAATTGTGTTCTCATTATTTGTCTCAGCCGTGTGCTGCAGTCGCTGTGTTTACCTGCAAGACTACAGCTCAAAACCCTGAAAACAGACGTCAGAGCTGCTGTGAGTCAACAGTTTGAGTCAAACATAGAGAATGTAACCAACAAAACCAACCAATCAGAGGCAGAGTAAGGCGGGACTAGTTTCAGCTGGAGATGTAAAAGCAGCCAGTTCACTACTGAGTCTAATAAGTCAACAACATAAACTCATAAATGTGAAGAAAGGAAATATATTGACTCCTTTCTCATTATAAACACAAAAATCCAACCGTCCACTGTCTGAACTCAAGTTTCTGTCTCTGACTGAACTCAGACCAGTTTAATCTGCTTGTTAACTCCTCGTCAGACTGGACACAAACTGAGTCACAGTCACCAGAACAGTTCTGGTTTGTCTCCACAGTCTCCTCTGGTTCGGTCCAAATCAATCCTCAGGTCATAGAGTAACATGTGAAAATATTCTTTCCATCAGCTAATAGACCTACTTAGCTCCATGGCTAACTGAGCTACATGCTAACAGCAGCTAGTCACTATAGCCGTTGAGAATAGTGAGCAGCAGTCAGCGGTTATGCTGCCCTCAATAGTTTTTTAAACTGCCTTCAAATTCTGGGAATTTCTCAACAACTACACCTTAAAATTGTATTTTTCTGCTGTTATTTACATTTATATGAACATCTCAGAACTGGAGTGTGTCACACAAATCATTAAATGTTTAAATTGTAAACTGTTTCCTGAAGTCCAACATTCGTTCATATTCTTGTTCATCAGTTCAGCTCTGAAGCTTTTGATCGTCATTTGATTTTTAAATGGAAATGTTCTGTTTCTTTGGTTCATCTCAGCTGCAGAAGAAGGGGGAGGTGATGACATCTGAGATGACATCACATACAGTGATGTTAGAATATCACATCCCCCAGAACAGCCAATCAGACGGAGGAGAGGTAAAGATGGTTTAATTGATTATTTTTTGTGTGTGTGTGTCCTTGTTCTTGTGTCTTTGTGAGGACCACAGCTCAGCTCGACACCATGAGGACATTGTGTAACGTGACGTCAGCACATTTATATTTATATAGAATATTTAAGAGAATGTGTTGATGGAAATAAAATTAAAGTAAATGTTTCTTACTCCACAAAGGTTCAGACAGTAGCTCGTCTGTTTCAGGTGATGATACTGTGTGTTGTGTTAGCGTGCGCTCTGTCCGTTTGTTTCCTGTGGTGAATCTGCTAACAGAAGCTAACGCCTCTGTGGTCGTCCTGTTTCCTGTTTCTGATGAAAACACCTCAGCTAAAGGTGGTCCTGCTCATGTTTCATCACAGGACTGTTAACAAGAAGAAATAAACTATAAACAAATAAACTATTTATTTAACATAGATAGTAATAAAGTTAAAGTACTCTGTATCTCTTCCCTGCAGTCACATGTTGTTAGTGTTCACATTTACACTATGTAACTTCATATAAAATTAATCAAATCAGATAAATAATTACATAAAATAATGAAATAACTTTTCAAACAAACAGTTTTGTTGTTTTAATTATTGATTGAAATGAGAGAAAAACAACTGTATAATTCAGCTACAATAACAGAACTATTTTCAGTAACAGTTCTTCACAGTTATCAGTAGATTGATTGACACAATTAACTCAAACAGAACTTATAAAGACAAATGTTACAAAGAAAGTGTCTTCATGGTTGAGATCCCTCACTGGCTCTCCACCAGCATAAACGCAGTTTAATGACATTTGTCTGAATACATAACCGAGACAAAGTGACTGATCCTGACCCAGAAACAAACCTTTCAGTATCTTTCAGACTCTGTGCAGACACTTCACCTCACCACTGTCACAAACGCTTGATTCAGTGTTAATCTGAGTGTAGACTTATTGATTTGTTGTGAAAATACAGAATATCACCTGAATTATACTTTAAGATAAAATAAGAGATTCAACACAGAAACAACAAAGAACAAATTGTGTTTCCTTCCTCACTCTGTGGTTTATAAGATATCAAAGAGAACAATCTCAACAAACTAAATGAACTTGACTTCATATCAAACTGACCTTAAACACACTTTAAATTTTTGTGTTTTATCTTTTAATTGGAAACTGTCATATAACCAACCAGCTTCAAAGACACAAAAAGAAAAAGAAAATATTTTAATTGGGTGAATCAAACCACAACACCAACTTCCTCCTGCTGTTTCTAGTAAAGTGTGAACTGAAGCTGGTGATGTTTCTCTCTATAGTGATGGTGGAGTGACCCGTCAGTACAACGTGTTTCTGGTTGTCCAGTTTAAATTTGAACTGTTGTTTTTCACAGCAGAGGTGTTAAAATGGAAAAAACTGTTGCTGAAATTTATGAACTCCATAATTAATCGTACTATAAAACTGCATGACTGATAATGTGTGTTCATATTGTTCCTCTGTTGCAGAGAATGATCCAGCTGTGGTTTACTCTGCAGTGAGACGAGCTGAAGACGTTAGTTATGGACAAGTCGTCTTCAAAGACAAGAAGACAAAGAGGACCAGAGGTACAGCTGATCTCCTTTGTCTCCGTCATGAAAAAACACAAGTTAACACAAGTACGTCAGAAAACGATTAGTGGACACATGTTAGGATCAAAACTTAATGAAACAGCACTTTCACAGACAGAGGTTATAAATAAAAGTGCTTACGAGGATGAGATCCCTCACTGGCTTCCCACCAGTTTAAACACAACTAATTAGTGACTGCTGCTGGAACAACATATCTCATAAAATCATTTGTTTAAAGGAAGTTTACCCCTGAAACACCTGTGTCCATCCACAGGGTCTGTAAACTGGATTCAGGCTGACAGGCAGAGCTTCCTCCCACTTCCAGTTCTGGAGTTGAATGTCCCGTCAGTTCACTCCACTGATGTCTCACACTCATGTTTTACATTTGACCACATGTCAAACTAAATCACAACATGAAGACACCAGAGAGTTTTAAACCACTATCAGTATTTATGTTCATGTGACAAATCTCAGATACTTTACTGACTTATTTAATCCAAAAAAGGGGATTAAAGGTTTTTACTTTAATGATACTTTAATGACGAGAGCGGTGGATATGAAGAGGAGAAGGATCAGCAGACGAGGAATATGTTTTTTCTGAACTCTGATGATATTGTAGGTTTTTTCCACTCTGCGTATCAAAGCCAACAATCAACTTCCTCCTGCAGGTTCCAGTGAAGCTGGTGAGTTTTGTAACGACTAATGGTGATGCTTTGAGCCTTGTGGTTAATGCATCACTTATTTTAGTCGAAGCGAGCAGCTTTGTGGTCATCACATTTAACTTCCTGTTTCACACAGAGAGAAAACAACCTGCTGCCATTTGTCAAATAATACAATATTAATAACATAACTATAATCCTTCATTAAAAATGATTATTTCTACAGCAGAGAGATTGTTTCTCTTCTCGTGTTGCATTGTTAACACTAGCAGTAAATACACCAGCAGCTCTGTGTCAGTTGTCGTACATGCCATCGGGTAATGAGGATGTGTTGTTGTGTTGCAGAGAACGATCCAGCTGTGGTTTACTCTGCAGTGAGACCAGCAGGAGATGTCAGTTATGGACGAGTCGTCTTCAGAGACAAAGAAGACAAAGAGGACTAGAGGTACAGCTGCTCTGTATTTATCAAGATATTTTTTAATGAAGCACGGTGATGTAATATGAACACATGACATGAGCATACATACATCTACAGGAGCAGACAGAGATACACTAAATCAGATGACATCATGCTTTGTTTTTCTTTAACATGTGTATAAAACAGAAAACTACAAGACAACAGGCTACATCCAGCCTCCCACCAGCCAAACACTCTGACAGCTAAACAGTTCTTTAGACTGAAACGAATAATGTTGCAGAAAAAGCTGAATATTCCAAAAGTATAACAGATAAAAAAGCTAGTTTGTGTTGTTTGACATGTTGATAAGTTAACATGTTGATGCATCCTCTCTGAGGATAGTAACTTTATCTTAACTGAACCAAAAACATGTCACCTATTCTAACAATAAAAGAGAAGAAGTGTTATTATTCATCACAGAAGAATCATTAAACCTGAATATTGAATAATGATTACTGTAGTGGGACAGCAGCAGCAGCAGCTCTGTGTCAGTTGTCGTACATGCTCTCATGTAATGAGGATGTGTTGTTGTTTTGCAGAGAATGATCCAGCTGTGGTTTACTCTGCAGTGAGACCAGCAGAAGACGTCAGTTATGGACAAGTCGTCCTCAAAGACAAGAAGACAAACAGGACCAGAGGTACAGCTGACCTGTATTCATGAACCAGCTTTGGACAGTCCGGCTCCAGTCTTTATGCTAAGCTAAGCTAAGCTTTGATTAATAAGCTTCCATTATTAAAATAGCTGGTGATCAATGAGTGATAGTTGAAAACTTCTTCCTTTATTCAAGGGTGGTGCCCCAAAGTGATCCAATGTGAATCGGGTCTTATTATACATTATCATATATAATTATCACGGCTTTATCAATTATTATTGATTAAATTATGTGTTGCATGAGGCACAACACATGGTGCCCCGTGTGAGGCAATGTAGTGAATCAGTAGTTTAAGACTTGCAGTTAATAAGTTGTTGTTTGTGGGCGGAGTTTGAACAGTTTGTTTGTTTGTTTAGGGTTGAAGTCGGAGCCGGAGGTCCTCTACTCGTCCCTGAAGTAGACCTTCACACCAGACCAACCAGTGGTGTCACACACTGATGATGGAGGCTGCCATGCAAGGTGCCAACCAGCACATCAGGAGCAGTTTGGGAGTCTTGCCCAAGGACACTTCGACATGCAGCCCAGAGGAATCGAACCAGCGACCTTCTAATAACAAGAAGCTGGTTCTACCCCTGAGGCACAGCTGCCCTGTCACCTCAGCAATGTCATCTGCTTCACATCTTTTTGGATATGTTGAAGCTAAATGAGACTTTTGCAGCTACGGAGAGACGGACAGGTCAGATTTAGAGCATGTTTTTATAGTATATAAGTGAAAAAAAATAATGTAAAGATTAAGATGAATTGTTTAAATGTTTGTTCGAAACACTTGTTTCATTCATATGTTTCTGTTGAACAGAGCCTCCACCTGTTTAGTGTCATATCTGACTTCACTTTTATTTAAAGTATATTTATGTTTATTGGACTTTGTTCTTGTTGTCACAGCTGTGACTTATGATTTCTATGCAGCATCAATAAACTTTGCTCTCACTTCTTATTTTCCTCGTGTGCTTCTGTCTGTTCAGCTCAGCTGTCGATGGAAAACTGGGCCTGTTCTGGTTTGGTTGTGGCTAACTGACACACACCTCCCTTCAGTGCAGATAAAGAACAAACTAAACCGCAACTGCAGACTATAAAGAGCCCGAGGTTCACAGTCTGCACACACAGTCTGAGTTTGAAGAGTTTTGATTGTTCAGTCGGTGAACCACTGAGAGGATTCAGGCTGTAAAGTTTCTGCATCATTATATAATAAATAACTGGGTCAGCTGGCTTCATTTAGAGAGCAGCTTCACATTGTTTCAACAGTCAGGTGAATATGTGATCACAGAAACACACTCAGACTTCAAGAGATCAAACTGAGGAAATCAAAATCCATTTAGACATTTAGAAGTGGATCTGAGATCAAGATGAAGCTTCAGTGCTGATTTACTTCAGTCGTCTGACTCACAGAATAAAAGGCTTTCAGTCAGTTGCTCAGAACTACAGGCGAGAATATGAGCAGATATACAGAATGTTGTTCTATGAGACCAAACATGTCGAGCTTTACACCTCTCAGACTGTCGTTAATTCACCTGAAGATGTGAAGAGACGGAAAGAAGGAAACTGTTAGAGAAATGAGACGTCCTTTCATCCAAACTGCCATCTGATGACTGCAGCTTAGATAAAGACAGGTCAACACCAGATCAACATCAGGTCAACATCAGGTCACAGCACATGTATCAAAAGAGATGATACAGTTCAAAGGGAAGACAGCATGTAGATGAAGCTGCTGAACTCTGAGAAGACGTGAGATACTGAGACAACTGATGAGGACAATGAGTGTTTCTCCCACACAGACAAACAGCAAAGTATCTGTAGCTTCAGGGAGTGATGTTGCCCGTGACAACTCTGCTTCGAAGCTTTTATGGAAAAAAATTAACCAGTCTAGAGCAGTTTGTGTCAGAGCTTCATTCATTCTGTGACAATCACGTGATCAGTGATGTCAAAAGCTTTGTTTCACGCACACCCACTTGACTGCTGCGAAAAAAGGATTCAAAGCTAGGAGCCGAGACAAGTTGAGAGAGAAAGTTCAGTTCAGTTCATTGAGAAAGCTGAATGAAGTTAGTGAATTGTTGTTATTTGTGGTTGATACAATGCAGCCTGTTGCTAAGAGAGGGCGGTCCGAGATGTGGGAACATCTTAATCTGGATACTCCGAATAAGGTTATTTGAGTTCCTTCATCTCTGTAATCTTTGTCTTCACCCTCCAGCTTGTGATCTGACGGTGCTGCCACCTGCTGGTGTTCTGTCTGTCCTGCATCTCCACTGTTCTCAGTGTCTTTATGGACTCAGGTCCACAGGTCACACTGAGTCACGGCCTCAGAGAGACCTGTGGTTCTGGTTCTTTCTGGATGAGCAGGTTTTAACTTTCTGAAGCTTATGTGTCAGAACATGTTATGACAGAATTATGACCTTTATTATTTCAACGCATTTCTCTTTTTAGGAAATACACTAAATACAGTGACTGAGATAAGAGTCTCATACAGCCAGTAGCTGACAGTATGTGACAGACAGTTTTCACAGGGAAGTCAGACTGAGACCACAGCTTTCACAGTGGAGGCACAGAAACTGATATCATCTTGTTTTTTCCCCGATGTGTCAAGTCGCGGTGGATCTGGTAGTGTTTCTTAGTTGGTCACACATTTACTTATACAGGCATTGATTGTCATGTAGATTCACATCATGAAGACCTTCATGAGCTTATAAATGTTTCCTAAACTGATTTAAAAAACAATCTGAAACAGTTGTGAAGGTGCTGTCTTTTTAATTGGTGACAAAGCTCACACGATAATTACAATTTACACCACATGAGAATATCACGGAAGGCACTGTTATCAAACAAACTCACAAAGTTTCATTCTCATGTTGATTCTCAAACTGATTTACAGACGTCATGTACAAATCACATTACAATATCACAGAACACACTCACGTAAAACAAACTTACAGAAGTCTTGATTTACAAATTCATCCATGTCGTGTTGAAATGTTATCATTTAATGCAAACAGATACAAACAGTAACACTGCAGTATCTTGTGGATTGTGGTTGGCATCGACATCCACTTTGCAGATCACACTCTGGGGGATCGACGCCACCATCACTGTCACTATCTGAATGGGAAAGTCGACCATCTGTTGGTAAAGACAGAGAAGTTAAAATTGGCAGCATGACAGATTTTAAGATGATTTTAACTTTTTTTCTCACTGATATGGCTTTAAAAAGTAAACTGCACATCGGCTACTGAAGGCAGAATCCTGTGAGTACTTCAGCTAAATGCATCAGGCAGGTGGTGTTCTGTACCTAAACCTCCACCTCATCACTGTTATCCTGCGTCTCCCTATCCACATCACTTTCCCTCCTCTCATGACTGGACTTACTATCCCGACTGACAAAGTAGTAAGTTATTTTCCTCTCTCATTTTACCTGACAGGTGCAAAATCAAAATATGGTAACCTTAACATTATGGACAAGCACTTCAAGGACATTCCTTTGCAATACTTTGTATATTATCATCATTTGGTTGCCAACTCGTGTGTACTGAATAGGAGACTCGTGCAATTGAACCCCAGAACATTCTAGGATGGATGCATGGAAAACACATTTGAATTCCCTTTCAATGATATGTCACAGACTGACCAACACTGTCGATCTAAACCAGCACTGAACTTTGACTTTACATTTAATGGCCTTCTACAACACTGGGGCTTATTGACACTAAATATTTTCTTTTAAACGACACTGACACAGTGAAACTGTTTATAGCTTGTGACTTTCATACTGCTAAGTTAGCTCAGCAAACTTTACCATATATGTTTCAACTGCAGCAATAATATACACACATTAAGACAGGAAATATTTCAAACATAGTGAATTAACTTCATTCTGCTAACTCACCTGCGACTCTTCTCTGTCCTCCTACCACAACAACTTCTTCTTCTGTAATTGTGTTGGTAGTTGACATTCAGGTTGTTTGGATAGGGCCAAAGGCCGGGAGAGTTGGTGGACACCGGCATGTGATTACACACATAGCAGTTGGTCTGGTTGTTCAGATGGGCCGTAGTATTCATGACCTGCCACCACTCGTTTGTAGCGAACCCATGTGGATAATCAGCATGTGGCAGGTGGTCCTTAGTCGTCTGTTTTCCTCTTCGTAGTGTCTGGTTTTGTTTGCAGGGGCAGCGGAGTCGGAACCAGATTACCCCTCAAATGATCATGAGGAGCAGTACCACAGGGAACACCCAGAGGTCCATGCACCATTGAGGGCAGCTCCATCTAGAGGGCGGCGGTGGTGGTGGTCGTCGTTGCAGATTGGTGTGGATGAACCACTCGTCTAGAGGGATTCCTTCCTCCTCCTTTTCCTCCACTGGTTGAAGTGTTACATCACCTTGCTCTGTCATCCTAATTGGACAGGGATCAGTTGTTTTCTTCACTGGGGTTTGAGATGGCCCTGCCGCTATATAGCAGAGCCCCCTTTGTAGCCCAGACTTCCCCACTATCCAGTTGAGACAGAGGTAGGCTGCAGTTTGCAGTGGCTGAGGTGAATCCAAGTTGTCCTTTCTGCAATCTTTACTGCTGTTGGTGTTGTTAGCAGGACCTGGTACGGACCCTCCCACCGTGGGCTGGACCAACATTTTTCTTTTGATGATTTTGACGAAAGTAGTCTTCACTCTAGTTGCTATTGTATCGAGAGCCTCTTTATAGTCTCCCGCCAGCAGTCCATCGGCTGGATATGCAAACACTGTCCCTACACCATTTCTCCCTGTGTAATTACCCTTTACTCTCCCCCATTTAATTTTCAACTATGATTGCATAGCTTCCCCTGCTTCCTGTCCATTCAAGCGGTAGGAGTCTATCAGCTCTCTCATACATTTTATCCACTCCTCTGGATCATCCTCTGGTGGAGGAATGCCAGCTACAGCATTCGCAGCCTCCGCGAGGGTCCAAGGACAAAAAACGAACAGGATTGGAGGCTGACCCTCACCCCCCGCCTGAGGATTGGCAACTTGAATCTGGGGAAACACTTCTTTAGCTATCATATTTGAAGATTTTTTCTCTGGTGGTTCACTTTTTTTATTTCTGACAGTCAGGCTGGGGCTTCCAGCCGGGCTGTTTGTGAGGGTGTATCTGTTGGGTAAGTGGAGGAGGCCTGTTGGTCGCAAAGTGTGACTAGGGCCCCCCCTATCACTACTTTTTCCAGTTTTAGGAGATGGCACCTTTGGGTACAGAGGCGGACGATTGGACAAATGGGAGGGCTTAGCTGCAGGTGCCGGTTTCGGCTCTGGAACTGGCTCTGGAATGTTTTGTTCGACAGGCGCACTAGCTAATGGCACGTATGGGGAAGGGGAAGGTTCAGGTGCTTGCCTGCAGTTTGTCTCGTTGTCTTCTTTGCGCATAAAAAGAATTTGGTTTTCCTTAGCTTCCTTTTTCACTTCTTTTTGCCTCTTAAGGTTATTCTGTCTCGCTTTAGACTGTGTTAACCATCCTTGCGCTATGCGGAGCTCGTCAGCTCTTTCTTTATGCTTTTTCCCTCGCTTGGTGATGAGACTGGTATCCAAGCGGGATATTAAATCCTCTATTTCTCTTACTTTTAGGCGGCCCGTAAATCCATACTTCTTTTTCCATTTTTTCAGATACTTGACACTTTGAGGATTCCATTGTTTCATATATTTTTTATCACCTGTACTGTCTTCTTCTACAGTTTCACGAGAATTCTTCCCACCCATTGTATGCAAATTTTTGTTTCAGTGATCATTATTTTAAACCATTTTCCCTGGTCTGCGTTGTGTTCTTTTTTTTTTTTTTTTTTTAATGCGTTCTCTTCTACTTCAACAGGCCATAGACGTTTGTTAACACCGATAAGGTTTCAGTCTATGCTGCTGCTTCAAAGAGAAATACTATTTAAACTGATTTTAATTTTGTTTCTATTTGACTTTACCTAGGAACTTGCAATATCCTGTTTCTAAGTGTAGAGTGTTTTTACTCACAAGACAAGGTGATATGATTTTTCCTCAGTTCTCCCGTCCTGTCTCCTTAGTTTCAAAATCCGGATCCCATCAATCCAGCCCTGTTCAGTTGGGGGGGACGGCTATACTACCGGCCGAGTGGAGAATTCACTCCCCCGGGCTTTCCTTCAGGCCACCTGTTGTGGTCCTGGCCGTCGACGGGCTTCGGTGTGTCATCCTCCCTCTGGCAGAGCTGGGTATGTTGGGATCCGGGTCACGGCACCAAGAAATGTTGGGTATAAATCTGTTAAGAAGTGAGACACGGACACAGAGATTGTTTTTCCTTGCAAAGGGGAAGAGCAGAAGTCAGCACACAAAGTCTGGGCTTCCGAGTTCCAATGAGCTGCTCTCCCCAAGCATTTTTTATTCACCTACAACAGGGCGTAAACGTATATGATTGGCTCTCCGACAGTACATATGAGTCATACAGTTGTTATGCACGATGGAGAAGTACACGTACACACTTTCGGACCTATGGCCTTCAGCATCTATCCTTCACACAAACATTCTTATGATGTCCACCATCAGTTATTCACACCAGATGCCATTCGAGGCCTTGTGGTCCCACCGGAGGGGGAGTGTGTTTCTTCGCAGTACTTTTCCAGGAGCTTTTCATATAAAGAAAGACAAGCAGGTTATATCAATGCAATGCAAGAAACTGATAACATAAGCATAATTTTTCCAACAACTATAACAAAAGAAGAGCTAAACAGGATTCTTTGTGAATTTTATGTGTGATAAAACTGAAACTTCTCTGTTCTTTATAATGAGATATCAATAAGATAAAAATGAAACAAGTCCGCGCCGAGTAGTTTATTACTCACGAAAATAATTCACAAACCACCTGTCAGCTGCCAAAGTCACATTTATAGAGTAAAGTGTCCCATTTTAGCCGAGAGGGTAGCCTATTCATCATCTGGGACTAGAAAAATGTCCATCAACATGGATATATTTTGATTATACATTTTATTTCTGTTGGTATTAGTTGTATAATCTTAATTAATGAACACGAGGCAGCACCCTGAAGTCAGGGATTATTAATCACATGATATGCTTCAATTCTCATAGCCTGAAGTTTATAAAGAATTGTTAAGATTATGAAAATATAAATAATTACATAAGGTGGAAGGCGTAAATCCGAGCACTGACCGTCTCAACTAGCTGTTGTTATAATATGGGATTGTGCAAAATAATCAGACGCTGCTCAGTTATCATCAACAGTGTTTATTAAGTTTTCTCCAAAACACAAACCGCATACTTTAACAAACAGTTGTTCTCTACAACCAGCACTACAAAAACATGAGCAAAGCCAAAACCAACATTTAAATGAAGATATGAGTGTGTGTGTGTGTGGTGGTGGGGGGGGGGGGGGGGGGGGGGGGGGGCATTTTCCGAACTATCGGAATCAGAATTTATAATGGCCGATAAATGAATATTTAAAAAATAAAATAAAAACAGACGAAACACCCTTCAACCATGTTATGAATGTTGGCGTTGCACAGTTTGGCCACCAGAGGGCACTCTACAACGTCCCTGTTAGAAACACTCACGTTTTTTGTTGTTATTGTTGTAATAAGTTTATTTTTAAACAGCCTTATCATATTATTTCAGTGAGGACTCAAATAACTACAAATAACTATTGTTACGGAAATCTTTTTATGTGTTGTTACAGGTTTCTGGATTTAGTTATACACACACATCACTCTATCAAAGCAAGGAATCTCTGTCTGTCTTCAGACGTATGTGTTGGAGCTGCCTTCAAACTATATATACCAGTTTTTAAATTGTGTTGATAGGCCAAGTAAAACCGGACTTATGATAAATAATGTCCGCCATGCTTTTTTTCGTAAACAATGCGCTCACGTTTGCTGCACGTTTGGTGTGGGAAGAATAAACGGGCTTCTTTCACGAAGCAAAGAAGTGTTTGCTTTGTGCTACTCCTTTTCCTATTGGTGGAGAAAGGCACCACACCAACCAATCACAAAATTAAATGGCAAACTACGTGATTTGGTTGCATAGGAAAAGGGGGAAGTTGTCGGAGGGACAGTGATGGTGATAGAGACAGAGATAGCGAGTTTTAAGAGTTGAGAGATTTGTCACATTAAGCATGTTTGGGGTATTGTTAGTGTTTAGTTTAGTGTGCAGTGGAGTCGTTTTGTTTTTTATGAGGCAAAGCAATGAGGAGACTGCTGAATGTTCAGCGGGAGCTGGGGAAACATATACTTTGTAAATTTCAAATTTTTTTTAGCAAACAGCAATTTTTTAGCAATTTATATATTTGCATTTTAAGAAATACAAAATGTTTTTTTAAAACATATTTGTGGTTTTCACAGTAAAAAAAAAATTTATCTACTCGGATTTTATGTTTTTTGTGATTTTAGGTCCATTGTGTTAAAACAGTTGAAAAAATAACCGCACAGTCAAATGTGTGAGGTTGTGCTGAAAATAATGACACCAAGTAATTAGTTTCTAACGTGAAATATAATGGCAAAATCAAAAATAGTCAAAAACGGCCAATTATACCCTGGAATATCGGATTTCACAACAAGCCTAAATATTCCTGACGTCGCACCTTCAAACAGCCTAATTTGGCCATCCATGAAAAAGTAACTTAACTTCCCACTTTTCTATAAGAATTCATATATATATATATATATACATATATATATATATATATACATATATATATATACAAATATACATATATATATATATATACAAATATACACACACATATATATATATATAGATATATACTATATATATATATATATATTTACATATATATATATATATATATATATATATACATATATATATATATATATATATATATGTATACATATATATATACATACATATATATATATATATATATATACATATATATATACATATATACATATATATATATATATATGTAGGATTTTTAAGGCCCATAAAAATATTTTGTGATTTAAAGATCCGATATTCCAACGTATATATATATATATATATATATATATATATATATATATATATATATAAATATATAAATATAAATATAAATATATATATATATATATATATATATATATATACATATATATACATACATATATATACATACATATATATACATACATACATATAAACATATATATATATATATATATATATATATATAGAACTGCATATATATATATATATATATATATATATATATATATATATATATATATATATATATATATGTATATATATATATATACGTTGGAATATCGGATCTTTAAATCACAAAATATTTTTATGGGCCTTAAAAATCCTTTATCGGTCGGGCTCTAAATCCGATTCTGCTGAATCATATGATATAAAAATGGCTGCGGTAAGTGTATCGACCAAAGGTGATCACTTCACGAGCGCGCAAAATATGAACAAAGATGTTTTGTAGTCTTTTACTTCGTGTGCAGTTTGATTGCATGTGAGCAGGGGTGGAGTGGCAATGGGGAGGTTTCACGGTCACCCGGCCAATGAATTTGCACAAACCGGCCCACAGATTATTCTGAGCAGCCGTGAGATGTATGAGGCTCATCGAATTTATTGACGTTGTTTGAATTATCCACGAATATCTCTAAGATCGATGTGTGTGACAACATGTTGCCATCAGCTGAACCTTTAACCACATTCACCACAATTCTATGGTTTCTCTCCTGTGTGAATCTTTGTGTGTCTGATAAGATTTGGCTGTTTTCTAAATCTTTTGACACATTCAAGACAACTAAATGGTTTCTCTCCTGTGTGAATCTTTGTGTGTCTGATAAGGCAGTGCTTTCGGACAAATCTTTTACCGCATTCACCACAACTGAACGGTTTCTCTCCTGTGTGAATGTTATTGTGTCTGGTAAGATGTTGCTGCCGGCTGAATCTTTTACCACATTCACAACAAACGAATGGTTTCTCTCCTGTGTGAATCTTTCTGTGTCTGAGAAGGTTTGTATGTTGCCTGAATCTTTTACCACATTCGCGACAACTAAATGGTTTCTCACCTGTGTGAATCTTTGAGTGTGTGGTAAGATTTTGCTTTCGGATGAAACTTTTACCACATTCACCACAACTAAATGGTTTCTCTCCTGTGTGAATCTTTGTGTGTGTGATAAGATTTTGCTTTCGGATGAAACTTTTACCACATTCACCACATCTAAATGGTTTCTCTCCTGTGTGAATCTTTGTGTGTCTGATAAGATGTTGCTGTTGACTGAATCTTGTGCCACAGTCACGACAACTGAATGGTTTCTCTCCTGTGTGAATCTTTGTGTGTGTAATAAGATTTTGTTTTTGGGTGAATTTTTTACCACATTCACCACAACTGAAACGTTTCTCTCCTGTGTGAATCCTTCTGTGTCTGGTAAGAACCTGCTGGTAGTTAAATCTTTTACCACATTCACCACAACTAAATGGTTTCTCTCCTGTCTGAATGATCTTACAAATCCTCAGTTTTGAGATTTTGCTCAATCTTTCACCGCAGTCAGAGGAAATAAACTGTTCCTTGTCAGTACCACATCCTACACCACTTACAGGGACTTCAATGTTTTTCTGAGAGTTTAAACTTGACTGAGGTTTTTTGGTCTCACTCCAGACATCATCATTAACTTCAGCCTGAGGTTCAGGAGAGTATTCAGCCTCAGGTTCAGGAGAGTCTTCAGACTCAGGTTCAGGAGAGTCTTCAGCCTCAGGTTCAGGAGAGTCTTCAGCAGCAGGTTCTGGAGAGTCTTCTGTCCTGTCTTCAGTCTCTGATTGTAAATGTCTGTCTCGAACTGAGTTCCTGGCTGGTTCTGCTCCACCACAGTCCTGTCCGTCAGCTTCTGTTTCCATCTGTTCAGTCTGTCTTTGATGAAGCTGCGAGGACTGAGGTTTCTCTTCATCATCATCTTCATGCTTCACAGGAACAAGAGTGAATGTGAATTCAGTGATATCAGCTTCCTCCTGATTGGTCCACAGTTCCTCCTGTTCATCTTTAATGTGTGAGGGCTCTGGGTCCTGCTGGTCCTGACTGGAACTCCACTCCTGCTGCTCGGGAGAAACCTTTTTTTGACCCAACAACAGCTGCTGGACATCTGCAGGACACAGGAGACAAAAAGACAAATGTTAGACCGACAGAAAAAAGTTCAAATCAGGTTGATATTTAGCCAAATACTGGAGCGGACAGGCAACCCCACATTGTTCCACTGAACATCATAAGAAATGACAAATCGTAATGAATTCAAACAGTGTGAAAGTGAAATATTGTGTTGGAAATTTAATTCTGAAAAATCTACATTTGTCTTGGTTAAAAAAATTAAAATGAAATCAACAAAAATACAATCACAAGTTAAGTGTTGATTTAAAGTTCTTATTTGTGGTTTTCTGCACCTACATTTTGACACTTCATGCTCCTTGATAACCTCCAATTTAAAATTTCTTGCACCCACAATAAAGATTTGCACAATGCAAATTGAACCGTGAACATGTGGCACCCAGCCAGAGTCCGCAGCTTCCAGCGCTACCTGAAGCTAACAGGTGAACAGTTCTCAGCTGTGTAGCATCTGTCTCCACTGAGTCGCAGCTTCTTAACAGGTGTGTTAAAAACAATAGATCTGTCTTGCTACATTGGTGTGAACCCAAAACAAAGAGATTCCTCAGTGATTTGCCCGCAATGAACAAACCAGAAGGACACCGAAATAACAGCATCATAATGCCGCCTTGTAAAAAGTCTGAATTCATGCTACCTGAGGCTGGAAATTAGCCTCAAGGAGGGACAGTAGAGACTGTTGAGCCCTGAGTTTCACTGAGACTTGGCTGAACTCAACCGTCCCAGACACCACTTACATGGAGGGGCTCACATCATTCTGGGCGGTCAGGAGCTGCACTCACAGGGGTAAAACTCGGGCTGGTGGAGTGAATATACACAAATAACTACTGGTACAATAGTCTCTCGTCACTGCTCTCCTCCATTAAATTCTGACTGTTATATGTCGCCCTCTCTACATACCCAGGGAATGTACTGTGATGTCATCATGGTGGTATACATTTCCCCAGTGAAGACACTGAGGAGGTCTTGAACACTCAGTACTGCTCCTCAGTGAGCTACAGTCCACACAGCCTGTTGGAGAGGTCTCTGTTGCTGCAGACTTCAACCAGGCCAACATGAAGAAGGTTCTCCCTGGTTATCACCAACATGAGGACTCTGTGACTCGGGGAGTTTACACACTACACCATCAGTACACTAACAAGGGGGTTTTTAAAGCAGTCCGCCGCCCCACCTGGGCTCCTCTGACTGGGCATAAGTGTGTTGTAGGACTGCTTTGAATGTTCTTTCTGCTTTATGTTTAAAGTTGCAGCCACTCAACAGCAAACGGTCAATGTGGAGCAGTATGCAGAAGCTGTAACTGGATACAAACACAAATGCATAGAGACACCAACGTTGGTATCTGGTCTGACTGTGACAGACCCAGAGCCGACCCAGAGGCAGAGACAGAGGCATGACAGGAGCTTAGAGGCCTTTCAGTCCAGCATGGGAATATTCAGGTAGATAATAGTGGTGACAATATTTTAGTCATCTTCAGCATTAGTTAATATCAATTTTCAAAGTGCAACTGGTCATTTGTTACATTAGCCAACTCAAAAAGTATAAATAATGCTCAGAACTTCATATAAAACAGTTTATCCCATTGAAAAATGTTATCTAACTGAATACATTTACTGGAATAGAAACAAATCTGCTGAATATAATATGTCTCAGTTTTAATTGAATATAATTACCCTTTTGTGTTGACTGTGAAAGAGATACTGTATTATTACTATATTTAAACTACAAGTAGATGTACTACAGACTTAATTATCTTATTATTTCACTAAGCCGATTCTCCAAGAGTTTCTGAACACTCTTAACAAACAAATCCAGACATGACAATGTATGGGAGAAACTGTTTTGTTACTGTTCTATTGTTTCTGAACAAAAACTTTTATTCTGGTATTAAAGTATTTTCTATTTACAAAACGTTGCCCAAATTCTGTCCTGGGTTTTAACTACTCACTAATCCAAAGGAAAAATCACAAAAACACTTAAAGTTCATGAAAGTTCATTCAGATTTAGCAATTTGATGATGCATCCACTTCAATTAGTAAAAAGGTATCAGCGATACTGGCGCTATATTTACTTGGCTCGGATCAAAACCAAATCCTGCAGTATCGCACACTAGTGTTGTCACGATACCAAAATTATGACTTCGGTACGATACCTGCCTAAAATATCTCGATACCGATACTGATATGATACCACGACTGCAAACTAAAACATCACCAAAAGTAATGGCATACATTTTAGATGACAGAATGTGGAACTTAAAATTATCTGTACCTGTATCCAAGAAGCCAAGTGTCTTAAAAAAGTAACAGCACATTCAGCATAAATGAAAATATATGACATTAAGTGTAAGTCTGGCAATTCATAAAATAAGGTAACACTTTATTCATTCCACAAAGGGGAAATTTGCAATTTGCCTTTGATGTTGATAAAGTTGCAAACTACATTAGCGCACTAAAGTACAACACAAATGACCGAGACCTGATGGAGGTCTGTGCTCTAATCCGACCATTTTCTAATAATATAAATTACAATATATACTATAAATTATTGACAAAAACGTACATGCTATGATTATATTACTAGTACTGATTGTCTTAAAATAGATACATTATAAGTGGTGTTGTTGATCAGTATACTTGTGAACACCAGCGCATGTTCTGGTAGAGTTCATGTTACCAGTGTGAATGTTGTGTTTGCATACAGAGATGTGTGGAACCACATGGGACTGTTCAACAGTTAGCTTTACCCCTGACTGCCTCGTGCCCTAACCCTAACCCTGATGGGGAAAATTGTTCGCTTGTAATGTCAAAACAAAAACCTCGCCTGACTTCAATCTGGGGGATATTTATGTTATCTATCGCTAACCTGCAGCTCTTTGAACTCTTTGAACAAGTCCGCATGTTTGTCAGCTGAAAGTGGCATGACTGCTCCTGCCGACCGTCCTGGTGTCCTGGGCTTGTTGAAGAAGCAGACGTACGAAGCAAAATCAGGAAATATTTCGCTTACGTTGCCGACAATGAGGGCAAGCCCATGGACTCCACAAAGCCCTTCTGTAAATGATGCTTTAATCCGTAATGACCAAGAGAGCCAACACGTCTGTGTCGCTCTGCTCTGTGACTGTCACTGTGAAACCACGCCCACTCTGACTGCAGGCAGTGAGGAACAGAGAGAAGCTGCACACAGACACGCTGCCCCGCTGTCGCACTAAGTTCATAAAGTACCGATACTAATAAAACGTGAAAAAGTATTGTTGTTAAAGGCTGGGTACCGCGGTACCATTCTAGAATCGGTTTACCGTGCAACACTATGGCACACCATCAAACACCTGACCTGTAGATGGAAGTGAATCTAAAAACAGTCTTTGTAAAGTTGATACCTCAGCTTGTTTTTACAAATCAGAAGGATTGTTTTTGTGACTGGAAGGTGACACAAGTGCAAAGTACCTGGATGTGTTGATCTCACCTATAGGGAGACATTTCAGGGTGGAATTTGAGTTAATGGGTCACATGACCTGGAAGCTACTGACTAAAAACACTGAATATACATGTATACAAGTGATTTGTAAACTAATAATATACCTAAAGGTATAGCTAATCTAATAATAGCACATGAAATATCCCACCAGGGACAAAAAGTCTCTGGACCACTGCTACACCACTTTAAAGGATGAATATCTCTTTGTCCCCCGTGCAGCTTTGGGGCTATCTGATCACTGCATGGTTCATCTTCTCCTAAATTACAGGCAGAAATTCAAATCTGCTAGTAGTCTCCTGCAGTGAAGACTGTGAAGAGATGGACCACAGAGTCAAAGCTGGAGTTACAGGCCTGCTTCGGTGTGGAAATTGTACAGGAGATCACCAACTACAGGAAACCATCCCCCCACATTGCAGTGAAGTGTGAAATGGCTGACGACCTGAATGTCTTCTACTGCAGGTTTAAGAAGCCAACATTCACACCCATCACCCACTCCAGCATCAAACAGCCCTCATCACCCCCTGCAGCACCTCAGCCCTCCCTACTGACCCCCCACCATCACTCAGGGTCTGTGAAGTGTCAGCTCTTCAGGCAGCAGAGGACCAGGAAAGCTCCAGGCCCAGACGGCGTCTCACCCTAATGTCTGAGGCTCTGTGCTGAGCAGCTGGCCCGGGAAAGAAATCTTGAGCCTGCGCAGAACGCAAAATTCAGTTTTCTCGAGTGTCTTTTAAACGCACTGACTTCCACTTCTGAAATAACATAATGTTACACAATGTTCTGCTGGCAGCCGAGGCTTCTGCAGGTTTGGTGTATAGATGTAGCATAATAAAATGAAATTAGGTCGATCGATTTTTGCAAAATAAAATTATTTATTTATAAATATTATATATGAATATTAAGTAGTACATTGTAAGTAGGCTATTATTATCTCTATTTAGGAACTTTATCCATTTACATCGTTCCTACCTCAGGACTCTTTTTTTTTGTTGTTTTATTTTATTTTAGTATTTAGCATTAAATCCTTAAAAGGAACTGTATTTACCAGCTCTACTCCAGGGCTACTGAAAGTTTCCTGACTGTGACTGCCCATTACATTACATTAGTGACAGTGAATTACTATTTGTTCTTAGCATTTGTTGAAGATAACTTTCTCTGACAAATAAATGAAAAGGATGTTGGAACTAGCAACGTCTCCTCTCTTGCAGTGCCAGAATCTACCTACTTTCACCTCAGACTGTCACAATGATGTATCAAATGTCAGACTGCCTCATTCTTTCATTTTTAACCTGACTAAACAAGACACAATTGATTTTCCTAACGATCAGTGTAAACTGAACCAAACCAAACACTGTGACCACAAAACCGTGATATGAACCGAACTGTGGATTTTGCGAACCGTTCCACCCCAATTCTTAAACATATAATAAAAGACGCCTCTGAACACTTGACACTTTACTTATTTGATTTTTTATACCATTCTTTTGTTCTTCTTGTTGAATGTTTGTTATGTTAAGTTTATGTTCATGTTTGCGTCTGAACATTGAGGGCAAAATTCCAATAAAGCCGATTCTAAAATATATGAGATCTTATAATTTATTGAAAGTTATATCTAAACTAGTATCTAAAATAATATCTAAACTAAAGTTACATCTAATCTATTGATAAAAATACTGATTTCCAAACAGAATATTAACTGAAAGTAGAAAAAGCACTGAAGTCCAATACAAAGAGATGTGTCTCACTCAACCAGAATCTGGACACAGTTCGGCTCTGGTTCTGAGTCAATGGGTCACATGACCCGGAAGCTATTGAACAAAGATGCAGATTTGTGTCGGTGCCGACAGTGAAGAAGGAGGAGAACGAACCTGCTCTGTATAACCGAAGCTGAGGCGTCCGGTGTCGCTGGTTCTGCTCTGTGGACCGACACAGTTCCTCCTCGTACTCTGCTATCGTCCTTTCAAACCGCGCACATATCTCCTCAGCAGCTGCAGTCAGTCGCTGCTTCACCAATGATCTCAGAATCTGGACTTTAGACATTTTCACACAGTCACACTGTTTACAGCTAGCATGCTAAGCTAACGTGTGTATACTTGTATCTGGCGGGAGATGAGTCTGAGAGCAAACAGCACAAAGTCCATCACACACGTTCATCCAGACTGTCACTACGTCACTACCGTGGACGGCTCATCTCTAATCGATCATCAATAATCACAAGAAAAGCGATCTGAGCGGCAGGAGAGTCCACGAGAGTCCAGGAGAGTCCGGCTGCAGAGCTCCACTGTGGGGTCGCTTCCGGTCCTCCAGCCTCAGACTGGGAAATACATGCAAGAAACTTAAAAATAAAATCATGCACACACTTCCGGTGGAAGCGCTATTGTCGGATATATTAATCAACACTGTAATGTTAAAACCATTAATTTCTTTAATTTGACATACATGTTGACCTTGCCACATCTGTCTACGTTGTATGTGACATCAGTAGGCTTATCTGTATCACTGTAGCAACATATCGATTTAGTACGCCATCAACATTAATTCCGTCAGCATAAACTCCGTCCATGTAGCTTCGTGACGTCAGTTTGTATAAAAGCATTAAGCTTGCTGAGCCTAAAGACTCTCTTCCTGTCTTTAACAAAAACACACTTATTAGCAAGTCTCAAGTAAATAAACTAAAGTATATTCAGCCCTTTTCAGATTATTTGTATGAATATAAGAGTTATTTTCAACCTGATTGTTCATCAAATAAATGAATCTAAAAAAAGATTCAGAGCTGATTCGGCTCTGAGGCAGCATGTAATCTGTAAAGTGACTAAAACAGTGTTTTCAATAAATGTTTGTCAGAGGTAATAATCCTGCTGTGCTCATGTCGCCCTCTGGTGGTTGTTTACCAGAACATCAGAGATGAACTCTCATTGTCTGACAGGAATCGTCATATTATATCAGTAATATAGCACTAAAATGACTAATAAGTTCCTACTTTACATAGGCTTGAGGACATTGATCAGATGACTGACTGCATCACCGATTACATCAGATTCTGTGAGGACACCAACATGCAAGCCCGGACTGTGCACTGCTTCTCCAACAACAAGCCCTGGATCACCAGTGACCTGAAGGCACTTCTGAACAAGGAGAAGATGGCTTTCAGGTCTGGAGTCAGAGAGGAGCAGAGGAAAGTGCAGCACGAGAGAGATGCTGAGGACATGTAAGGACAACTACAGGAGGAAGCTGGAGGCCAAACCAGTGGCGGTTCAACTCGGAAAAAAGATAAATCCCTCATTCAGACAAAACAGTGTTCACAATTTCAGCAATTTTGATGGGGTAGTAAATTGCTGAGACACTTTATTTCTGCCTTTCCTTTCAAAACAAAGTAATTGCAAGAAATCCGTCGTTGTATTATTGATTGTCGGGGGGCCACAGGGGGGTCCAGACTCGTAGTTACAGGGGCAATGGCCCCTGTTGGCCCCCCCCTAGAACCGCCCCTGGGCCAAACTCCAACAGAACAGTGTGAGAGATGTGTGGACGGGAATGAAGAACATCACAGGGATGAAGGGGAAAGACAGGCAGACATCAGGGAGCCTGGAGAGAGCTAACCAGTTCAACCAGTTCTTTAACAGGTTTAGCTCACCTCCTGCCAAACCTCCGACACCCCCAGCCCCCCACACACCCACACTGTCCCAAATGGCTCAACCCTTCCCCCAGCACTCTCCTGTGCAGCGTCTCCCCATCTGCTCCCCCTCCTCCTCCTTCTCCTCCACTGAAGACATCTGCATCAACCCCCGCCCAACAGTGACTACAGGCCAGGTAAGCTGTGCCAGCCAGCTTTCTCCTGTACTGGGACATCTGTACAACCTGAGTCTGAGTCAGGAGAAGGTCCCGACACTGTGGAAAAAGTCCTGCCTGGTTCCAGTCACCAAGAAGTCGAGGCCATCCGACCTGGCAGACTACAGACTGGTCGCTCTGACATCTCATGTGATGAAGGTGCTGGAGAGACCGGTCTTAGCCCAGCTGAGGCCACAGGTGAGGACGTTTCTGGACCCTTTGCAATTTGCCTATCAGCCCCATTTAGGAGTCGATGATGCTGTCATCTACCTGCTGCAACGAGCCTATATGCATCTGGATGGTGGAGGAATCACTGTGAGGATCACATTCTTTGATTTCTCCAGTGCTTTCAACACCATTCAGCCTCTGCTACTGGGTGAGAAGCTGCAGGTGATGGGTGTAGACGACACAATGATCTCCTGGATTACTGACTACCTGACAGGCAGGCCACAGTTTGTCCGTCTGGCTAGTGTTCTGTCTGATATGGTGGTCAGTGATACAGGAGCTTCACAGGGAACTGTGCTTTTGCCATTCCTCTTCACCTTATACACCACTGACTTTCAGCACAATTCTGAGTCATGTCACCTGCAGAAATTTTCTGACGACTCAGCTGTTGTTGGGTGTATAAGGGAAGGAGAGGAGGGTGAGTACAGGACACTGGTAGACGGCTTTGTAGAGTGGGCCGAACAGAATCACCTGAGGCTGAATGTCTACAATACCAAAGAGATGGTGTTCGACTTCAGGAAGAAGAAGATGCCTTCATAGCCAATACTGATCAGAGGGGAGGTGGTGGAAGAGGTGGAGGACTACAAATACCTGGGGGTGGTGATGGACAACAGACTGGACTGGAAATCTAATACAGAGGCTGTTTACAAGAAGGGGATGACTCTATTTTCTGAGGAAGCTGAGATCCTTCAACGTGTGCAGCAAGATGTTGGAGATCTTTCACCAGTCTGTTGTTGCCAGCATAATTTTCTTTGCTGCTGTGTGTTGGAGCAGCAGCATCAGAGCCAGCGACACTAACAGAAGGCTGGCTCTGTACTTGGTCTCAGGTTGGAGTCTTTTGAGACCGTGGTGGAGAGGAGAACGCTGAACAAACTGTTATCCATCATGAACAATGATCAGCAGCCTCTCCATCACACAGTAGACAGACAGCGGAGCATCTTCTCTCACAGACTGCTGCATCTCCGCTGTTGAAGGGACAGATACAGGAAATCTTTCCTGCCACATGCCATCACACTGTACAACAACAGCTAAAACTCTGGTCATAACACAAAGTCTCTACGCACTTTGGTTTTATTCAATCTGTTCACCCAACCTTATATTTTATCTTGCACTACAATTACTCTGCTTATTTATACACTTTTATACATTTTGCACATTTCGTATATTACTTTTTTCTATTGCTATTTAATATGTCAAGGTACTTCCTTTTATTTTATTGTGTTGTTATTGTCTCTGTGTATAATGCTGCTGCTACACCGGAATTTCCCAGCTTGGAATCAATAAAGTCTGTCTATCTATCTATCTATCTATCTATCTATCTTACACAATAAAACACCAAAGCTAATCACTACTGCATCCCGTCATCCCTCCTGCACAGGCAGCCAACACATACTATCACTAAAAGGCTCCTTGTTCCAGTTCCTAAATGATCTGAATGGCCGTTCAGTGGAGCTCAAGGTACGACCATCACATTGTTTTCATTTGAGGCTCTGGTTTTAAACCATCTTCATCAAGTAGTAACGTCCTCGTCCAGGGAACAGGCTTTCACCTGGTGGTCATCTACAGACCTCTGACTCCCAGTTACTAGAAGAGTTTTCTGAATCTCTTGCAGAACTTATGACTCGTTCAGATCAGATCCTAATTATTGAGGATTTTATATCCATTTAAAAGCCTTCTGAAGCCTTCTGACCCTCTAAGTGAAGCTTTTCTTGGACTTCTTGATATTTCTGGCTTCATTCAGCTTGTTCATGAACAGACTCAGTCCAGTGGAAACTCTCTTATTTGGTGACAATTTTATTCTATTTTCGAATTTTAGCAGCACTTTCCACTCCATTTTATACATGTTGAGGTCATTATTGTGGTAATTAGGAAGTAATTCCTTAAAAAAAAACTTCAGCTTCTGCTGAAACCTCTGCTGGAAAGACAGAATAGAGGAAGAGTTCAGAGGTCTGAGGACGGGATTGAATCATCACAGTGTTTGTTGATTAAACAAAGACAGATAAACTTCTTTCACAGGTGTCTTTCAGCTCAGAGGAATCTTCAGAATTACAAATGCTTGAACACAAGAAAGTCATTTGGTTGTTTGTGAATTTAATATGCGATGAACTGTCTCCACAACAGGACCTCTGATTTACATCCAAACACAACTTCAACATATTTGAATAGAACAAATTCAGTTTCCTCAACAACTCAAACACTGAACAAAACACAAAAAAAACCATCAGAACATTCAACATTTAACTCACACCGTGTTCGTTGAACGCTTTTATGTTTCTTGTTTCAGACTTCCCGCTTTCAGTTCGGATCTAAAAACACTTTTGCAATACACAGTAACTGGAAACATGTTTGTTTCTCATGGAACAACAATATCCAACTTCCTATATCAGCTTCTGTTTCCATCTGTTCAGTTGAACCCATAAGTTTGGTTATGATGAAGCTGTGACGTGTTACAACGATCAGACTTGTGTTTAATGTGCCACGTCGGGTGAATGTTTTCTCACAACGGCTGCAACAAAAGAATGTCTCTCCTGTGTGCACGGCCATGTGTTGGATCATACTACTATTATGTTGGGAATCAATTGGGTATTAATTGATTATTGATTATTAATTAAATTGTTATTGTTTACTAATTAAATTGTTATGGTTTATTCATGAAACATGGGTTACATAGGTTACTATGATTCATTAAGGAACAAGGGCACCATCCTGAAGTCAGAGATCATTAATCAAATGATTTGCTTCTAGTCTCAAAGCCTGAAGTTTGTAAAGAATTGTTAAGATTATGAAAATATTAATAATTACATAAGGTGGAAGGTGTGAATCCGAACACTGACCGTCTCCACCTGCTGTTATTATAATATGGGAATGTACAAAATAATAACAGATGCTGCTCAGTTAAAATCAACAGTGTTTATTAAAGCTTTCTCCAAAACGCCTTAACAAACAACAGTTCAAACAAAGTTCAAACAACAGTTGAACACAAAGAAATAAGATAGAGAAATAAGTAGATCAATCTACTGATTTTATCTTAATTTAAAAATGCGGTCAGAATTTTCCCGGTGGATTTTGGTACTCTGCTCATGCACGTGAGGTGAATTTGAAGGGATAATACCCACAGTTCCAGAAAAAGTAGTCGCGCGACAGGAGGATTCTGCTTCTGAAGTCAATTATAATTTAGCTCATTGTGACTAGCGTGTCCCCTCCGACTGGAAACTCCAACTTGTTTTGGATCTGAGCGCGGGATCAGCTGAAAAGTCCTAACAGCTGATGAAGGCTGGCTGCTATCACACAGTGGGACCAATCAGATGGAAGGACCGGACCTCGGTGGTTCCGTCTCCTTCTGAAGATATTTTCTTCCCTCTACAGGCGGTGAGGAACGACTGGGTTGTGCAGTGATCCTGTATGGATCCAAAATGATAATGAAAACTATTCTAACAAAAAACGAAAGTAAATTAAAAAAAAAAAAAAAACTGCCACTTTAAGCAATGGGGAATGGGTCAAAGTGTAGTAGTGTCTTGAATTACACCTTTTGGCCGTTGGCTCAGTTTCATTGTTCTTACATTCCTCAGGTAGTAGTTATGCTTTTGATTTCCCATACAGGCCATCTCCTTTGTTTGAGCCATGTGCCATGAGGCCCAAAGCTTATGGCAAAATGTATTATTCAATTAAATACCACACTGAGAGCAAATACATGTTTTATCTCCTGTGTGAATCCTGCTGTGTGTGATAACATGTTGCTCTTGGCGGAATCTTTCACATCATTCACCACAACTAAATGTTTTCTCTCCTGTGTGAATCTTTGTGTGTGTGATAAGACCTTGCTTATGGACGAATCTTTTACCACATTCACCACAACTAAATGGTTTCTCTCCTGTGTGAATCTTTGTGTGTGCGATAAGACCTTGCTTATGGATGAATCTTTTACCACATGCACCACAACTAAATGGTTTCTCTCCTGTGTGAATCTTTGTGTGTGTGATAAGATCGTGCTTTCGAATGAATCTTTTACCACATTCGCCACAACTAAATGGTTTCTCTCCTGTGTGAATCTTTGTGTGTGTGATAAGACCTTGCTTATGGATGAATCTTTTACCACATTCATCACAACAAAATGGTTTCTCTCCTGTGTGAATCATTGTGTGTGCGATAAGATCGTGCTTTCGAATGAATCTTTTACCACATTTGCCACAACTGAAAGGTTTCTCTCCTGTGTGAATCTTTGTGTGTGTGATAAGACTGTGCTTTTGGATGAATCTCTGACCACATTCACCACAACCGAACGGCTTTTCTCCTGTGTGACTCTTTGTGTGTCTGAAAAGATCGTGCTTTCGGATGAATCTTTTACCACATTCACCACAACTAAATGGTTTCTCTCCTGTGTGAATCTTTGTGTGTGTGATAAGATGTTGCTTTCGGATGAATTTCTTACCACATTCACCACAACTGAATGGTTTCTCTCCTGTGTGAATCTTTGTGTGTGTGATAAGACTGTGCTTTTGGGTGAATCTTTGACCACATTCACCACAACCAAACAGTTTCTCTCCTGTGTGACTCCTTGAGTGTGTGATAAGACCTTGCTTATGGATGAATCTTTTACCACATTCACCACAACTGAACGGTTTCTCTCCTGTGTAACTCTTAGTGTGTGTGATAAGATGTTGCCTTTGGATGAATCTTTTATCACATTCACCACAACTAAATGGTTTCTCTCTTGTATGAATCCCCTTACATATAATCAGTTTTGAGTTTTTGCTAGATCTTTCACAGTCAGAGGAAGTAAACTGTTCCTTGTCAGTACCACATCCTACACCACTTACAGGGACTTCAATGTTTTTCTGAGAGTTTAAACTTGACTGAGGTTCTTTGGTCTCACTCCAAACATCATAATTGTCTTCAACCTCAGGTTCAGGAGAGTCTTCTGTCTTAGGTTCAGGAGAGACTTCAGCCTCAGGTTCAGGAGAGACTTCAGCCTCAGGTTCAGGAGAGACTTCAGCCTCAGGTTCAGGAGGGTCTTCAGCGTCAGATTCAGGAGAGTCTTCAGCCTCAAGTTTTGGAGAGTATTCAGCCTCAGGTTCAGGCGAGTCTTCAGCGTCAGATTCAGGAGAGTCTTCAGCCTCAGGTTTTGGAGAGTCTTCAGCCTCAGGTTCAGGAGGGTCCTCTGTCTCAGGTCCAGGAAGATTTTCAGCCTCAGGTTCAGGAGAGTCTTCAGCCTCAGGTTCAGGAGAGTCTTCTGGCCTGTCTTCAGGCCCTGATTGTAAACATCTGTCTGGAACTGAGTTCCTGGCTGGTTCTGGTCCACCACAGTCCTGTCCATCAGCTTCTGTTTCCATCTCTTCAGTTTGTCTTTGATGAAGCTGCGAGGATTGAGGTTTCTCTTCATCATCATCTTCATGCTTCACAGGAACAAGAGTGAATGTGAAGTCAGTGATATCAGCTTCCTCCTGATTAGTCCACAGTTCCTCCTGTTCATCTTTAATGTGTGGGAGCTCTGGGTCCTGCTGGTCCAGACTGGAGCTCCACTCCTGCTGCTCAGGAGAAACCTTTTTCTGACCAAACAACAGCTGCTGGACATCTGCAGGACACAGGAGACAAAAAGACAAACACAGACAGAAAGGTTGAAATCAGGTTGATGTTTATCCAAATACTAGAGCGGAACAGGTAAACCCACATTGTTCCACTGAACATCATGAGAAATGACAAATCTTAATGAATTCAAACAGTGCGAAAGTGTAATACATCGTAGCGGTGTGTTCAAAGCAACTTTTGTGCCGAACGGGTCTGACAAGAGGCAACAGAGTGGTCGGATAAGGCAGTTGGACATCTGGGCGGTGTGTGGGGGCCTTAACAGGTGTGTTACTAACAATAGATCTGTCTTGCCATTGTTGAGGAAATCATTCAAGTCCTGTTGAGCAGTTTGCTTCGGTGATGTGTTTTATTCAAAGAATACCGGTAAACTGGTGGACTGACAGGCACAGAGCAGAGCCGCTGAGTGGACCCAGAGCAATTGAAACCATCTAATACAGTAAGAACAAAGAACAAGGAAGGGCAGATTCAAACAAAAGGCAAAGGGAGGGCGTCTGTATTTTGGAGAGTGTGAACGGCAGGGTGGGGGGAAGGTGTGGGGGCACATTTAACATAGTGATCAAGGTCCAGACGTCCTGAGATCAACTAAGGCCCCATCCAGACGACAACGCTCTTTTGCGAAAACGCACATGTATTGCATGTATCGACCGCCCATACGGATCCTGAAAACGCAGCACCTGAAAACTCACTTTTTTGAAAACGGGTCTCAGGGTGGAGAAATCCGAAAACGCAGCCCACACGTTCTCCACTGGACGCTGAATCCGCATACTTTACAAAACGACGACGCTATAGCCCCACCCCACGACGTCTCATAACAACAACAACAATGGCGGACTACATGCTTGTGTTCGTGCTGCAGACTGAGCCTTTTTTGCAACTTACTCGCCTTGTAGTTGAGTATGAGTCGCAGCAGCAGTTTGACCTCATTACCGGTCCATACAAATGATTCTGGTTTCCTTGCACTAGCCTTTTTCATCTTCTTCTTGTTGTGTACGGTTTCTCCGTCTACTGTCTGTTTGTTTACAGCACGCAAGCTTAATGCGCATGCTCTGTGTCTTCTTCTCCGTTTTTGGTTAATGTCAAGCGTAACCTATAGGCTGGAATATGAACTACAGCGTTTTCGGTCGTTTTCAGTGGATCCTTGTGGACGCAAATATTCTTGAAACAATGCAGAGGAAGACGGAGAAAAAAAGATCGCTTTCGCCTGTCTGGACGGCCCCTTAGGTCTGGAGGCCAAAGCGCTCTTTCCAAACGTCATTTCAGATGTCTATTTTTTTCCTCATTGACTATGGACAAAATGTTTATTTACAATGTTTTGGAATAGGGGTGGGTATTGGCAAGAACCTCACGATACGATACGTATCACGATATTGCGATATAAATAAAGATGAAAACACAAGTACCTGTATATGTACATGATATTGATGAGAGAACAAATTGAGTCAAAACTATTTCATTCAAAACAGCCTCTCCATTTTATTAATTCCCATGAAATTTCCGGGCAGTAATATTCTCTCTGTCGAGCTTGTGGCTCTTGCTATCTCTCTTAATTTTGAAGCCAAAGTGCTACCAAACGTCAACTTTAAATTGCGGAGGCATTGTTAACTTGCCATCCATTTTGTTAAGACCTCAGCCACTCTCTCTACTACAGAAATACACCTGGTGCACAACAGAGTTGCTCTTCAGCGATATATCGATATTTGGAGTTGAAAAATCGATATTGTATTGGGCAGCAAAGTATCGCGATTTATTGTCGTATCGATATTTTTGCCCACCCCTATTTTGGAATCTTTATTTTAAATGCAAAAGAGAATAGCTCTCGTTGTTTAGGTGCTCATACAGTGAGAATCAGATGACAGAGTTAGAAATAATATCACTCCTATGCTCACATGTTTGTACTGAAGAATAGAGAACAAGATTCCTTAATTACTGTATCTGCTTGGGTGCAGATGCTTTTCTGCTTGCTCTCGCGTCTGCTTGCTTTTTATCCCCACTGTTATTCTTTTTCTTCACTGAGAGATTACAGGCAGCAACTCCTGGATATTTAGAAACCACTGGGACTACAATTGATTGGATTCTGCTGCCTATTTCACATTTTTTTCAGAACTCAGTACTTTCAGAACGAGGCCTACGAAGTAGCACAAGCCTATTAGCAGCTAATGCTTACTAGTATCAAAATGCCTCCCTTCACCGTGGACGACTTGCTGTGCTGGAAACCAAGATCCACCAGGTAGAAGTAAATGTGGAAGTGAATGGACTATATGGCACGAAACTACTCTCCCATGGAATCAAAACAGCAGACAAGAACCTGCTAACACACGGCTAATTAGCCAAGACAATGACTCGACAAAACAGCAGGGCTGTGGACTGGATAATAAAGGAACATTCTTCCTTGCTGGAATATTCTTAGTGCAAAGCCTAAAGATAAATCGTTTTTCAAGTCCTGACATGGCTGAGGACCCCTCCATACGTGTGATCGGCAAAGGACAAAAAAGCAGGAAAATATATGGCTCCACTACGTCTCTCTTTACATTTATTTTGTTCGTTGTTGTCTTCAGCTAAGAAAGAAATAGTTCGCCCTAAACGTTCAAAATTCTAAGAACAGTCAGTGTTTCCCCTAGATGGTGACTGCTGGTGGGATTAAAAAATAAATAAATAAATAAAAAATCATTTTCAGAATCAGAATCCAAGACATGAGAAAAAATAGCGCAGAACTGGACATTGCTGCTTGAAAATATGTTAACCACTTGAGCATTAGACAACTTTTTACCATTATATTCTTTATTATCACAGATTTTTATGGAAAGAGAATCTGTTTCAGAAGTCTGTGGGTCACATGACATGAAACTTATTGAGAAATCAAAATTAAAAAATTTAAATTTAAATTTCTGCATATTAATATTAATATAAGATAGAGGAAGCACTAAAATACAATAACAATAGCTGTGTCTCATTTGTCCACTTTACTGATACAATGTGCTGCTGGATTGGAGTCCCTGGGTCACATAACATGGAAGATATCGAAAAAACAATGCAATTATTTTCAATTTTTAAGAAATTTAATGACGGTGCCCAAATCAGTCTCCAGTCATTCAGCGAGGCTCTGGGACGTGAGCTGACCTTCCACCTGCTGCTAACACTGGGTGAACCTCAGTAAAGTCGCGGCTGGACCCGAGTGAATATCCAACCTGAAACTAACTTCAACCCGGCTGCACCCTGTTGCAGCCTTTGAATAGGATGACGAGGATTTAAGATAACTTGGGGTGTAGTGCTTTCACTGTGTGCAACTTAAATTCGTCATTCGCCCTTGAAATTAAAAAAATATCAAAAATCAAAAGTCACGTCTTTTTTTTTTTTTGCAGCAGTGGCACTGAAAATCCAGCAATGAATACAGGAGAAACAATGACACATGAGATAACCTTCCGCAACGTTTGCAGGCTCTTTGGTGGAGCTCTGCTTTCAGTTAAGTTCCCGCGTGACAAATAAATGGATCACTTGCAGTGTGACATGAAGACATAAATCAGAGGCACAAAAAACGTTGACAGCGGTGTTCGGTCATTATGTTTACCAATACCTGATCCGTGCCTTACATTAAATGTTTTAGTAGTTTGTATGTGCCTGTAAAGCACTTTGCGTTGCCTTGTTTCTGAATTGTGTTATACAAGTAAACTTGCCTTGCCTTACAATAACATTGAAATTTATTTTATATGAGTCTTTTCTGAAAGCTAAAGGAAAATACTCTCGAGCTGGAGATCTGAATGATTGCAGTTGCGTCACACTGTGGATAACGACTGTGTGTTGCTGATGTTTGGACCAGCAAAGAGAACCTTTGTACCGGCTTTGTTACATTCAAAAGGAACCAGACTGAGAGCAAGTCCTGTGTGGCCGTGCTGTCCTTCCTGGACCACAGACACAAAGAGGAAACATCCACCACAGAACCACCTCAGAACCACCTCAAACAGAACCCGTCACATATACAAAAGTTATATCTAATCTAATCTATTGATAAAAATGCTGATTTCCCAGTAAAACAGCAACTGAAAGTAGAAAAAGCACTAAAGTCCAATACAAAGAGATATGTCTCACTCAACCAGAATCTGGACACAGTTCGGCTCTGGTTCTGAGTCAATGGGTCACATGACCCGGAAGCTATTGAGCAAAGATGCAGATTTGTGTCGGTGCCGACAGTGAAGAAGGAGGAGAACGAACCTGCTCTGTGTAACCGAAGCTGAGGCGTTAAAGCAGAGTCCAGTAGGTTCCGGTGTCGCTGGTTCTGCTCTGTGGACCGACACAGTTCCTCCTCGTACTCTGCTATCGTCCTTTCAAACAGCGCACATATCTCCTCAGCAGCCGCAGTCAGTCGCTGCTTCACCAACGATCTCAGAATCTGGACTTTAGACATTTTCACACAGTCACACTGTTTACAGCTAGCATGCTAAGCTAACGTGTGTATACTTGTATCTGGCGGGAGATGAGTCTGAGAGCAAACAGCACAAAGTCCATCACACACGTTCATCCAGACTGTCACTACGTCACTACCGTGGACGGCTCATCTCTAATCGATCATCAATAATCACAAGAAAAGCGATCTGAGCGGCAGGAGAGTCCACGAGACTCCAGGAGAGTCCGGCTGCAGAGCTCCACTGCGGGGTCTCTTCCGGTCCTCCAGCATTAGGCCGGGAAGTACGCGCAAGAAACTTCAAAATAAAATCATGCACACACTTCCGGTGGAAGCGCTAGTGTCGCGATTTTGTCGCTGAGTTATTAAATGAATCAACATTATGTTAAAAACAACATGTTTATCTTGCTACTTATGTCTACGTAGTATGTGACGTCAGTAGGCTTATCTGCATCAGTGTAGCAACATATCGATTCAGTACGTCATCAACATTAATTCCGTCAGCATAAACTGCGTCCATGTAGCTTAGTGACGTCAGTTCATATAAAACCATTAGGCTTGTTGAGCCTAAAGCCTCTCTTCCTGTCTTTAACAAAAACACACTTTTCATACATGATTGACCTTGAAAGAGTGTAACAGTAGTTTAGTACAAACATCTGAATTTAATATGGAAAATGTATTTCATGACACAAGAAGCTCGTGTATCTGCTTTTACTGTAAACCTGAAGATCTTTTGAAGAGATGAAGCTATATATTTAAACTCTGCAAGTGACCTCAGCGCACATGTGGAGGGCAGGAGTAGTTACTCAAAACCACATCAACATATAAAAAGAATTAGCCTCTGCTTTTTATATTTCATGTACAATATTTATCATGTTAAATACAATATTTTATTGTGTGATATTTCTGTGTATGGTTTCATCTAACTCTTATACATAATACACCTGAGGGTCTTCAGAAGACATACAGGCCAATCAAATGTTTTACTATGATTAAATATATAACAGTGTATATAACAACATACGTGAAGGGCAAGAATAGTTAAAACTATTCATTATCCTCAAATGCATTAACTTACCTGTTTTCTTCATGGTTTAATCAAGGTAAATTATTTGGTGCTTGATTAAAAAAACACATAAAATGACAGTTCCTCCTCTCCCATCTGGACTGCATCGGGCAGCTCCACCCTGCCTGAAAACAAATGCTGGTTTGTTTCCACCCATTCTGCTGCCCTGTTGTTGTCTTCCTACACAAACAGTATCATCACCTCAGTTATTCACATAAAGATAACACATTGCATTCCTTCATTTCAGATCTACATATACCATGTATAGTAGACTTAAACACAGAGCATAGTGGCAAAATGACACCTCACAAGCAGCTTGTCATCATATTAATCCAAGTACAGCACAGGAAAACACACCCACTGTTTGAGCCAGTGGATTGCCTTGTACTGCCATCTAGTGGCCAGTCATGGCGAGGGTGGCAAGATATAATAGGGGGGAGACTATGAGCCCTTTAAGCTCACCTGTGCGTATCCTCACCTGAGCACATCTCCATCACCAACTCCTTTGTCTCCGCGTGGCGTCTGTGCTGCTGAGTTGTTCCTTTGTTTGGATGATTTGTGGATCTCTGAGTAAGTTTGCTTTTGAACCATATGAGGTAATAGCGTACCATCTTTATGTTGGTTAGGTTGCTGCAGTCTGTCCTAAGTTTGTTTTATTGTAATTAGGAGGAATATGATTCTCCAGACATCACCTTCAAGGTAACAAACGATTAGCTCCCTTGGTTTAGTGGAACTCGAATTTTGGCTTTTACTTTAATTTTTGAGTTTGATAATGATTGTAAATGTTTTCCAATAAATGTATCTTTTATGTTTTTCTACTGAAAGTGGGTTTGGAAGTTGTAAATGAAATGTTCATGTATTTTATCTAATCTCTTTCTTTTTCTTTCTGCATTTCCTTTCCATAGTTTTCATGGTGCTGCAGCAAACAATGAAATTTAAGCACCATTATGAATCTCTCTGCCTCATTTGTTGACGCCAAGGGTCCGCTACAATTATATGGCTAAAGAGAACCATCGTTTAGAAGTCAGCTGTTCAAGAACTCACTCCCACAATCCTCACCTTTTCTGTTATTTGTTATTACTCGTTTGAATTATTATCTCATATCATTTAACTCTGCATTTATTTTGTTCATAAACATATATATAACTGTATGTCGTGGTCTGTGCGAGTTTAATTTGATGTGGAAAATCGATGGAGACGTGGAAAGAAGTCACTGCTTCAGAATGAGAGACTGATTAAATTGATTTCAACTGTTTAAGCCAAACTGGTACAGTTGAATTTGAATAATGTCCTTCGGATTATTCAAATTAGTTTAACAAACGAAGGTGGTGCCCCGTATAAGACTGGGAATAATTACCAGTAATTAATTAACCCTTTTTCTATCAAGTGATAGTCTCCTACATTCTGATGTGTACATCCAGGTGATGGAATTGCATAGTTGATCAAATTTAGATTTTTTTTAAACCCCTGAATACAAGTATAAGATTAGATTAATATCAACCCTGGAGCACTATAAAACACATTCTAAATCTCGGGGGCGACGTCTTCACACATACGTGACCTCCTTCTCCTTTCAAACGGGGTAGAGCTCAGTGAGAAACAGTAGGAGAGACACAGACACACCTGAGGGAGAAGCAGGTCCGTCGCAGACGTGCACAAAAAAACAAGTGCGTCACACCGACTGTGTGCCGATACGGTGTTGTGTTGTGTTGTGAGCATTTAAAATAATGGTGTTGTGCGCACTGAAGACTATATCTATAGGCTATATCTGAAATACACACACACAAGCTTCAACCAAGACGGCAACCAAAATCACCCAGTCATGAAATGATCTTTGAATCCAACTGTGATGATTTTTGGAGCTCCCTCCATGCTGCCTCTCTATTATTATTATCTATTATGACAATATAAATAATTAGATGAGGTGGAAGGCGTAAATCCGAGCACTGACATCTCAACCAGCTGTTATTATAATATGGGATTGCGCAAAATAATCACAGATGCTGCTCAGTTAAAATCAAAAGTGTTTATTAAAGCTTTCTTCAAAACACAAACCACCTACTTTAAGAAACATCAGTTGTTCTCTACAACTAGCACTACAAAAACATAAGCAAACCCAAAACTAACATAAAGATGGAGATACAAGTGTGTGTGTGGGTGTGTGGGTGTGTGGGTGGGTGGGTGGGGGAGGAAGGAAGATCCTTGTTAAAACTACCGAACGTGGCTTGAGAAGTCACGTTCACCAGATCCCGTTGGAGAGACTAAAAACAAGAATTCCGAGGCGATTCCAGATACCTGGAATTCAAAAATAGCTGCAATGAGTGTTTTTGACCAAAGCTGATCATTTCACAAGCAAAATTTGCACAAAGCAGCCCACAGATTATTCTGAGCGGTCGTGAGACCTATGAGGCTCATCGATTTATTGACGTTGTTTAAATCATCCACGATTATCTCTTAGATCTACTATATTTGACTGAAAGAGAAGTCCAAACAGTATGTATACACCTGCTCACTCTCTCTATCTCATCGTCATGGTTACCCTGCACTCATCTCTGATCTCTCCCATCAATCTACTGATTTTATCTCAATTTAATTCTTGGTCGGTGGCGGGCCAGTACGGTCAGAATTTTCCCGGTGGATTTTGGTGCCCCACTCTGCCCCTACATGTGAGGTGAATTTCCAATTTCACAGTTCCAGAAAAAGTAGTTGGGCTACCAAGAGGATTCTGCTTCTCAATAAAAGGGGTTATCGACACACAGATCTTCTGATACAACGGGATTATTAACTTTAAGTCTCCTACAGATCACTCATAAGATTACATGTGTGTGTTACCTGGGATGTGTATGTAAGTGTGTGTGTGGATGTGTGAGTTAGTAAAAGGAAAGAAGCTAAGCGAGCGTTTAGCAGACAACAAAGAATAACACAACAACTATGTGGTACACAGCGGCCGTCTCTCCCTTAACCAGCGGCCGCCAAGCAAATCAAGGTTTCGACTGCGACTTGCTCCGGCTCAAATCTTTTTATTTTATTTAAATGATGAAAAATAATAATAACAATAATAAATACGACGCATCAACGTATACATTTTGTGTTGACAAATTTTTGTCGTCGACGTAATCGATTATGTCGGCGATAAAAATTCATCAACGGAAAATTTGTGCGTCTGGATTCTGCCTCTGCCTGGATTCTGAGTGGATCAGCATGAAAGAGCTCCTAGTGAGCGTAATAATACAGCTAGCACACAGTACAGTCAACCATCAGTAGGATTCGGCGGTGCCTTCACAACATAGGTACAACAAAAACACGCTATATACTATCTGTTTCTGCCCAAACAGAAGTCTCTTACTTGAGTCACTCATTGTGACAAGTGTGTGTGTGACTCGAAACTCCAACTCGTTTTGATTGTGAGTGGGATCAGCTGTAGTGTCCTAACAGCTCATGAAGCAGGCTGCTATCAAACAGTGGGACCAATCAGATGGAACGACCGGACCTCGGTGGTTCCGTTTCCTCCTGAAGATAATTTCTTCCTTCTGCAGGTGGTGAGGAACGACTGGGTTGTGCAGCGTTCCTCTATGGATCCAAAATGATAAAGAATATCAAAACCAAAAACGCAAGTAAAACAAAAACAGTCTCTGTCTCGTCCAGCAGGGAGGGAACTGAAGCTGAGGTCAAGCAAAGTGAAAAGCGTTGATCAAACCACACCCTCTGCTGAATAAAACCGGAGTCTCTTCACAGCATCACGTTACCCTGGGAATGCAACATGCAGAGGGGTCTCCTGACCTTTAAACTCTTAGAGATGTTGTGGTCATCATGGAGGAGTTTTATGGCCAAGGCCACTTTAATCCAATTGGGAATGGGTGAAAGTTTTGTGGGTGGGTCATACCTTGAATTACACTTTTTGAGACCTTTTGGGTGTTGGCTCAGTTTCGTTGTTCATACATTTCTCAAGTTGATAAGGCCCTAGTAGTTAGGCTTTTGATTTTAATTACAGGCCTGAGCCATGTGGCATGAGGCCCAACACTTGTGTCTACATTTATTATTCAATCATTTACCACATTCAGAGCAAGGACCTGTTTTTTCTTCCGTGTGAATCCTGATGTGTGTGATAACATGCTGTAGGCGGAATCTTTAACCACATTCACCACAACTATATGGTTTCTATATGAATCCTTGTGTGTCTAATAAGAATTTGCTGTGAACTGAATCTTTTACCACATTAAGAACAAGTAAATGGTTTCTCTCCTGTGTGAAGCTTTGTGTGTGTGTTAAGATGTTGCTGTTGGGTAAATCTTTTACCACATTCTGGACAACTAAATGGTTTCTCTCCTGTGTGACTCTTTGTGTGTCTGATAAGATTGTACTTTCGGTTGAATCTTTGACCACATTCACCACAACTGTAAGGTTTCTCTCCTATGTGAATCTTTCTGTGTGTGATAAGACTGTGCTTTTGGCTGAATATTTGACCACATTTACCACAACTGTAATGTTTCTCTCCTATGTGAATCTTTCTGTGTCTGATAAGACTGTGCTGTTGAATGAATCTTTTACCACATTCACCACAACTGTAAGGTTTGTCTCCTAAGTGAATCTTTGTGTGTCTGGTAAGATCGTGCTGTTGGTTGAAACTTTTACCACATTCCTGACAATTAAATGGTTTCTCTCCTGTGTGAATCCTTCTATGTCTGGTAAGAATGTGCCGATAGTTGAATCTTTTACCACATTCACAACAACTAAATGGTTTCTCTCCTGTCTGAATCCTCTTAAAAATCCTCAGTTTTGAGTTTTTACTAGATCCTTCACCACAGTCAGAGGAAGTAAACTGCTCCTTGTCAGCACCACATCCTACACCACTTACAGCGACTTCAATGTTTTTATGAGAGTTTAAACTTGACTGAGGTTCTTTGGTCTCACTCCAGACATCATCATTGTCTTCAGCGTGAGGTTCAGGAGAGTCTTCAGTTTGAGGTTCAGGAGAGTGATCTGTCTCGGGTTCAGGAGAGTCTCCTGTCGTGTCTTCAGTCCCTGATTGTCGATGTCTATCAGGAACTGAATTCCTGGCTGGTTCTGGTCCACCACAGTCCTGTCCATCAGCTTCTGTTTCCATCAGTTCAGTTTGTCTTCGATGAAGCTGCCAGGACTGAGGTTTCTCTTCATCATCGTCTTCATGCTTCACAGGAATAAGAGTGATTGTGAACTCAGTGATATCAGCTTCCTCCTGCTTAATCCACAGTTCCTCCTGTTCATCTTTAATGTGTGGGGGCTCTGGGTCCTGCTGGTCCAGACTGGAGCTCCACTCCTGCTGCTCAAGAGAAACCTCTTTCTGACCAAACAACAGCTGCTGGACATCTGCAGGACACAAAAGACAAAAAGACAAGTGTTACGCCGACAGAAAAAGTTCAAATCAAGTTGATATTTAGACAAATACTGGCGCGGCCAGGTAACCCCACATTGTTCCACTGAACATCACGACAAATGACAAATCATGATGAATTCAGTGTGAAAATGTAATATGGTTTGGATATTTCATTCTAAAAAATACATCAAAAGCTAGAGCCCTATAAAATCTGTTATTTTTTCCCCAAATTCATTTTTTTCCGTTTTAACTTTTGTGAATTCCATTTTTTTTCATTTAAATTTTTGGGAATCCTGTTTTTTTCTTAATCTTTTACTCTTATTATACTACCAAAAAAAAAAAGTTTTTAATGTAAATGCCTAAAATGTCGACAAATTAAATATAAATTATCTTAAAGTTATTGAGGTGACACACAGATTTCCTCAATACTGTGCCGTACAGCACATTAAAGTGCATCAAAAACATTTTGACTTAATCATGTCTTCATAAAGTAGTATATTTTGTGTTTTTACTGGTTTCATTTGGGTTTCACTGCATAATAGCATAGTCAGCTCAGGCGGATCCAGTAAATGTTTGCATCGGTAAATTGTTCTGGAAATTTAAGTTGTTAATATTAAAAAAATAGCAAAGACGACCAACACAATGAGAAATTATACTTGTGATGTTATGTCAACTTAGCATACCAGCTAGTAGTGAAAACACCAACCCTCCCCCTGTCATCTGAGCTCCCAGCACAGGCAGAGTCAGGCTGTGGCTAACTAGCTAACAGCAGCTATTATTAGCAGCAATTAACAGTCACTCTGGTGATTCACTCTCACGCACTACACCTTTAATTCTGATTTCTCAGGTCTGCTTCTTTGCAAATCAACAGTTCACCTGACACATTCAAGACATTCGGGAACTGCTCGGCTCTGTACTGAGGGGTTAATGTGGAGTTTCTCCGTTTTTTCGCCAATGAAGACGAAGCCATGGGCAGCCGCTTCACCATGCTCACATTGTTTTGACGGTGGAGGTCAGTCTGTGGAGGGGGCTTGTTGTGCCACCCAGATGTGCTTCCCTCCGTGCAGTTTTCCCCAGACATAAGTTCCTCTTCCACACGAAAACAGCATTTCAGTGAAATTATGTCAAATTCCACGATATTCCGCCTTAAAAGATAGATTCCATTAGTGCTGGGCGGTATACCAGTTCACATCGAATACCGGTGTATATTTTCATTATGATATGAATTTTTAATATACCGTCATACCGCTGTATTTGATTAATCAAAGTTCGGAACACTACACTGCGCGACACCGTTTCAGACCAGACCCTTTTCAATGTTGTGCTTCTAAACAGGCATGGTGCGCCAGGCGTGGTGAGGTTAAACAGTAGTGCAGGTGGATAGGATAGACATTGCAGTTCATCACATCATCCGCGGACGTCAAGATGAGACACTGAAAAACCTCTGAGATCCGAGACATGCTAGCTACTAACGGTCGCTACTTTCAAATGAAAAGCCTCCCGCCAAGAACCCAGTTCTAAACTGGGAAAAAAGGGGTTGGCAAGGATGGGACTTGATAGAAGCGGTTTCTTATGTCCAAAATGTACTCTGAATTGTGACCAGATGCGGAGGGAGCTCCCAATTATTGGATTATTTGTATGGTAGCGCTTGCTAATCGGCATTGGAGCACATGCCAAGGCAGCCACTGAGTTAGGTAAGCTAGAGTGTTGTTCCATAAGTAACCATACTGGTTCCTCATGTTCAGGGATGTTAGATGTCCAATATGAAAGGGCATGAAGGTTAGCTGCCCAGTAATAGTGCGTTAGGTTTGGTAATGCTAAAACCCCATTTTCCCTGGGTCTCTCCCGAAAAGTTCACCTAATTCGTGGCACAGTTCTGTTCCATATAAAGGTGGAAATGTATTTATTAATTTCGGTAAAGAATGCTTTAGGAATGAATGTGGGGATCGTCTGGAAAAGAAATAAGAATCGTGGCATAATAGCCATTTTTATGGCGTTAATTCTTCCTGCCAATGATAATGGAAGGGACGACCATCTTGTCAAGTCTTGTTTAGTTCTTTCCAGTTCCACCTTAAAGTTATTTTTAAAAAGATCCTTGAATCTCTCAGTAAAATGTACACCTAGGTATTTAAAGGAGTCATGTGTAATCTTAAAGGGGAACATGTCAAGAGGCCTCTGCTTTGCAGCCACACTTTTAGGAAAAATTAGGCTCTTTGAAAAGTTTATTTTGTACCCAGAAATTACCCCAAATTTAGTGATAAGGTCTAATGCAACTGGTATAGATGTATCTGGGTGTGAAATGTACAAAAGGAGATCATCACAATATAATGAGAGTTTTTGATTGAGGCCGCGTCGGTCTATACCCAATAAGCTGGTATTTTCCCTCAGGGAGACAGCCAGAGGCTCAACAGCGATATTGAACAGTAGGGGTGACAAGGGACACCCTTGTCTTGTGCCCCTGAAAATCGGAAAATAGTCTGATATAAGGTTATTAGTGCGTACAGAAGCCTGTGGATTAGAATACAAAAGATTTACCCAGCTACAAAATTTCTGTCCAAACCCAAACTTTCTAAGAGTTGCAAATAGATAATTGTACTCCTCCCTGTCAAAGGCTTTGTGTGCATCTAATGATATTAGTACCTCTTGTGTGTGACTGTGGTCCGGCGTATATAGTATGTTAAAGAGGCAACGTAAATTGCCAGCTAGTTGCCTGCCAGTCATAAAGCCCGTCTGATCTCTGTGGATTGTATTGTGCATGGTTGGTTCAAGTCTCGCTGCAAGGGTCTTTGTTAAGATTTTATAATCAGAGCAGAGTAAGCTGATTGGTCGGTAAGAGTCACATTTTAGCGGATCTTTACCCTTTTTGAGAAGAACAGATATAGTTGCCTGCGTCATCGTTAAGGGTAGAGTTTTCCTTTGCAAGGCTTCTTCGTATACTTCACATAGAAGTGGCACCAATTTAACAGAAAAGGCTTTATAGAATTCGATGGGGTAGCCGTCAGGGCCGGGCGACTTCCCAGATTTAGATGTTTTAATGGCCTTTTCAATTTCGGCCTGTGTTAATGGTTTCTCAAGTGCGTCAATACTGTCCTGGTCTAGAGACGGCATATTTAAATTATTGAAAAATTCCGTGATCAGAGTGCCATCATCTGCTTCAGATTTATATACATTTTTGTAGAATTCTTGAAATTGTTTATTAGTACTTTTTTGTTCTGTGGTGCTACCGCCATTATCTAATCCAATTTCAGTAATGAAGCTTGTCGCCGCAGACTGTCTAAGCTGGTGGCTTAAGAGCTTGCTAGCACGTTCTCCGGATTCATAGTAGTTTAAACATGATTTTCGATGTAGATCCTCGGCACGGTCAGTCATTATAATGTCATACTCAGTTTGAAGTGAAATTCTTTCCCGATAGAGATTTTCAGAGGGTGTCGATGAATGTTCCTGATCAATGGCGCAGATCCTCATCTCTATTTCTGAGAGACGTTGTGCGTTCTCTTTGTTGGCACTGGCCGTATAGGATATTATTATTCCCCTTAGATAGGCTTTTAGTGTTTCCCATAGGCAGCCTTTACTTATCTGTGGGTCTTCATTGGTTTCCATAAATAGCTCAATATGATTGGATATGTAGTTAACAAAATCTTGGTTAGACAGGAGACGAGGGTTGATATCCATTACCACCGGGCAATGGTCCGAAATGACCATGGTCTCATATTCACTTGACTTAAGTAGGGGAATCAGCTGCTCATCCAGAAGAAAATAATCTATTCTCGAATAGGACTGATGGGATGGTGAGAAAAAAAGAGTATTTACGGGATGTTGGGTTTTTGAACCTCCAGGCATCTAATATCTTATATGTATGCAAAAAGGAGTTGATATACCCTACAGACCTGCTCAGTGTACCTTTTTGTTTGGAGCGATCTAGCTTGATGTTTAAGGCACAGTTGAGGTCGCCGCCCAGTATTAGTTTATGCAAATTTAGGTCTGGGAGTGATGAGAAAAGAGCAGTGAAAATTGAACATTGTCCCAATTCGGGGCGTAAATGTTGGCGAGCACCACTGGTATACCATACAATTTTCCTTGAACAATGATATAGCGGCCATTTCTATCGCTTATGACATGGGATTTGACAAACTGTACATTTCTGTGGAACAGAATGGCCACACCTCGGCTTTTGCAATTGAAATCTGAATGAAACACCTGTGTAAACTGCCCGCGGCAAAGCCTGGGCTGGTCATTATTTAGTAAATGGGTCTCCTGTAGAAAAACTATTTCAGTTTTCAGTTTTGACAAATGAGAGAAAACCTTGTTGCATTTTATCAAATTGTTAAGACCACGGACATTCCAGCTGACCATCTTTGTAAAAGCACCCTCTCTATTTTTATTATTAGTTGCTGCCATTTACCAGTGGGTCAATCAGCATGAATAAGTCCTGCCATGCTTTAGGATCACCAGGGGTCAGTGTATAGGCACATGTTATGTTTCTGTGCTGCACAGCAAAAGAGTGTGAGGGAAGGGTGGGGGAGAGGGTAAGGTATACATACACATAGACAAACATAGAAGACAATAAGTTTGAACACCTAACTGAACAGTCAACGGTGCAGAACACAAGTTCTGTTCCTTTCTGTAGTAACTTCCAAACTATACTCTACTAACTAGCTTACCATGCGTATCAGAGCTACAACCAGAACTGTTTGTGAACAATTATAATAGCTCTTCCAAAAAAAAGAAACCGCATGAAGTAGACCAAGTCAGACCTCAACAAAAAATAAATAATAAAAAAAAATACAATAATAATAATAATAATGATAATAATGCTGTTGCAATATTCATATGGGTCCAAAGCAAAATGACAGTGGCTGCCTGCACAATGCTGGTATATGCATTTAAAGAAAAAGATGAGAGAGGGAAACTCTGGTTGTAGAGAAAGAACAACAACAAATAACCAAAAAAACAAAAGGCAGCCAACCTTTGGTCCAGTGCTCAAATTAGAGGAGGTAATATGCCATAATGAATGATCAGATCAACCAGAATAGAGACAAACAAAAAACAAAAAGGCAATTAAGATCCAGCCTGTATATTATAAGCAGGGCCGTATATACATATTAGAGCTGACATCAATGACCAACATGTTACATGTTAGTCTTGGCTATAGAATGTCAGTATTAGTGCTGCTTGCGTCATACATGTAAAAGAAGTGGATACGATCTCACCAAAGTGGCATCAGTCAGCCACAGTAATCAGTTTTTCCAGCACATAAGTTTTGGCCTTGTCGGGATCTTTGAAGCTCACCCGTGTCCCATCTTCCAAAGTGATCCTGAGATCCGCGGGATACCATAGCCCAAAGCGGATGCCCTTGCAGGAGCGCAACAGGTTGCGCACCTCGGTGAAGGCTGATCGTTGTCTGGTGACAGCCTGGGTGAAGTCTGGCAAAACACGAACTGTGTCACCATCGTTCGTTTTAAGTTGCCGCAGCTTCGCAGCCTTCATCAAAATCTCTTCCTTCTCCTGAAAGTAATGGCATCTCGCAATGAAAACCTTTGGTGGCTGGTTATCCTGCGTTGGCTTGCTTCTCAGGGCGCGATGTGCCCGGTCCAAAACCGGTGTCTTGTCCAGCTGTAGTAGCTCCCGCAACATGTCGGCGATGAACTGAGCAGACTGTTTTCCGCTCTCCCGACCCTCTCTCACTCCGACCACTCGGATGTTGCATCGCCGTGACCTTGCTTCCAAATCCTCGGCTCTATCTTTCAGCGTTATGATCTCCTTCTTCATCCAAGCTACCTCCTGTTCCAATGCGGTAGTTGTGTCCGACTGCTCGCTGGCCGCCGTCTCCAGGTGAGTCACACGTCCCTCCAGCGCTGCACAGCGGGCTTCGGCAAGCTCGTTAGCCTTCTTAAACTCACTCTGCAGGGCCTCAATTTGAGTGCTTAGTTCCGTACTCTGTGCCTCTGCCTTCTGGTCGATCTTGGCTATTAGTTCGTTTTTCAAATCTTGTATGGCTTGTATAACGTTAATCATAACTTGGTCAGAGGAAGACTTAGAGGTACTCTGGGTGGAGGTGGCCTGTGAGCTATCGTTAGCTTGCTTAGCGGTCCCGCGTGTGTCAGGCATGGCGGTGTTTTGACTTGGTCAAGCTCGGTTTAGACAGTTGTATCTGTTACCTGGAGACTTGACAGTCTTAAAAGCCGTGAAAATGCAGTTATGAAGTCGAGCAGAAGCCTTATTAACAGTTGTCTGGCGTCAAGCTCTGTCACCTCGTGTCCTCCCTACATGGCGTCGCACCGGAAGTCCTCCGTCTTTTTGGGAAAGAAGGAATATTACACCTCTCTTTTAGGGCGGCAGAGTGCCTACAGCAAATGTGCCGCCTTTCTATCTAAAAGGGGGCCAGTAATTCCTCTCTCAACCAGTAGAAAATGTTGTGAACAACTGATTATGCATGAAAAAAAAAAATACCGTCATATACCCTGAAACCGTTTTGAAAAATACCGCGATATACATTTTTGGTCATATCGCCCAGCACTAGATTCCATTTTAATCGGCCAATTCCACGAATCCATCCAGGTTTCCATGATTGCGGAAATCATAGGGCCCTAAAAAACAATCAGATTTTAAATGTTTATTTATAATTATTACTTGTGGTTTTCTGCAACTATATTTTGACGCTTCATGCTACTTGGTAACCTCCAAATTCTAATTTCTTGTGCCAACAATTAAGCTTTCATCCCGCATTCTGACAAAATGCGAAGTAAATATTAGGGCTGTAACGCTACACCAAACTCACGATTCGGTTTGTATCATGATTTCTGATCCAATTAAACATTTAATTTATGTAACATTTCAGTAACTTCTGTATATGAAACTCGATTGATAGTATCAGAGGCGCAGTACTGGGAAACTGAACCAGTGTGAATGGATGAGCCAGCTGCGCATATGGAGGGGGTGTCGTACAGTGTGATGACTGCACAGTTCTCTCATTCAACTTAATAAACAGAAATGTCCCACAAAGCAACATTACAGAAGCAAACAAAAGTAACATAGTAACTGTAACTGTCTTAGGCAACTTATATGAGGAAAAAGATATCACCGACTCCTCGCGACATTTCTGCCCGAAAAACAGCGTCTGTCACCGGCAAAAAACTATAAAGGTCCCATATCATTAAAATCACGTTTTCTCTGCTTTCTACTAGGGGTGGGTAAAAATATCAATTCATCAATGCATTGCAATATGTTTTTTCCCAATTCAATATCGATTTATAAAATCCTCTGAATCGATTCGGGCAAGCGACCCCCGCTGTCCCTCCCCGGACCTCTCGGTCCCCGCCTCCAGCAGCTGGAAGCGCCTCGCCCGCGACCTCACTCGAGAGTCGGAGGGTGATGCGCCGCGGAAACACCGTCGGAGCTGCAGAGGCGGGTAGCCGATGTCTGAGGCATCGCTCTATCGGAGACAGTAAACTCCCAGCGCAGCCGGTCTCACCCTGGCCGCTGCACAGTGCGCCCGCGAGTAGCGCGCTCCTCCGGGGAGGGAGGGGGGTCAGTGTCAACGTGTTACCCCCTTGCGTCTAGCCGGAGGGCGGAGGGACCGCGGTCATGTCTCTTTAAGTCAGACAAAAATGTACAACTGCCAACTCCCTGAATGAGGAAAACAAATAATTCCTGCATGGTCTCTGCAGCCCACCCACTAGTAACACAGCACTCCTACAGGCTGTTCAGATTCTACCCCTTTCGAAAGGAGTCATTATCACAGGCCAACCTCCTCTGCGCGGTGACAGGAGATATCAGAGCTCGACACACAATTGCCCTGTTGTTGGTGTATATATCAACAGAAGTGTCTATATTCTGTCCCAGCTACAGAACAACAGAAGAGACTGTGGTTGTGTTTCATTTTTATTGACAATGTGCCTGCTGCGGTTCGTGCTAGCTTGCGTGTGTATGCTAACCACTACGCGTCGGACTGCTTTAGTGACGAGTGTCAGTAAAAAGCTGGCTTTGCCTCGAAAGTGACCCTCCTAAAAGGATCAGTCTCAACAATACTGGACCCAGCAACTGCATCAGCGATAAGTGTCGCCGCGGTTTGATAGTATTTACAGTTGCCGACAAGTAAAATGAAGTAAGCTGGAAACTGGCTAACTAGTTAGCTCCACTTCGGTCCGCTGTGCAATGGCGTTTGAAGCGAGTTTAATGTTAATAATATTACGAGGGAGCTTGTTTGTCAAGGTAAAAAGTCTGGAAACATGTGCAGACTTGAGACGGAGACGATGCGAACAGTGTATAACAGTATGGAGATGAACACAGCTTTCGCTAGCTGTTAGCCATTAGCTACATGGCAGTAGCTGTAACATCACATACAAACAAACTAACATTATCCAGCCAAACTAACCATTCTGAAAAGTCCTGCTGCAGCCGCAGAGTCTACTTCTTCCAGAGCCTCTGCTTCTGGGTCTGATTCTGGGTCAAACTGGTTTGGTTGAACGAAAAAAATCTCTGCGAGCCATAGTGTTACATCCACCGTAAACATTAGCGCATGCTACCGTTAGCATAAGGGGCTTCCCCTCCCTGTGAGTGACGTAGCAGGCAAGGCTCCCCAAGTAGGCGCAGGCACACAAACAGAGTGCTGTGAACAGAGCTCAGCAGAGCAACTTTTAGACTGCTGGAGTTCAGGACCATGGATATGTTTGGGGCAATTCATATCGAATACAGAGTTGTTGGACCTCTGACAGCTGTGTGAAATTGATGAAAACCAGTATAATATGGGATCTTTATGGGGCTACTTATTGTTACTCATAGGGCTGGATCTGGACAGGAACTTGTGTCACTATTCTGCCCTCTCACACCGCGAGACAGGTTCGTGCATCTGAGTGTTGCGATTTCGGTTTCGATACGTGTGTCATTACAGCCCTAGTAAATATTTGCACTGCCATACTCGTACTTCTTTGACTGCAGGGTTGTTAACTCTTAATCGTGTCTACTTGCGCAACGTGAATAGAAATAACCGTGAACGCGTGGCACCCAGCCAGAGTCTGCAGCTTCCAGCGCTACCTGAAGCTAACAGGTGCCCAGTTCTTAGCTGTGTAGCATCTGTCCATCTGTCTCCACTGAGTGGCAGCTTCTTAACAGGTGTGTTAAAAACAATAGATCTGTCTTGCCACTGTTGAAGAAATCATTCAAGTCCTGTTGAGCAGTTTGCTGCGGTAATGTGTTTTATCCAAAAAATACAGGTAAACTGGTGTACTGACAGGCACAGAGCAAATCTGAGCCGCTGAGTGGACCCAGAGCAACTGAAACAGTAGCATTTTAGGCCCCGTCCAAACGGCAACGCTCTTTTGCAAAAACACACGTGTATTGCATCGTTTTGGCAGACCGTCCACACTGATCCTGAAAGGAGGGCGTCTGCTCTTTGGAGAGTGTGAACAGCAGGGCGGGGGGGGCACACTTTAACATAGTGATCTAGGTCCAGACATCCTGAGACCAACTGGTGTTACGCAAATGTGTATCTGCAGGGTGCCGGAGACAGACAGGAATGACCATTTAGGTCTGCAGACCAAAGGGCTCTTTCCAGAGGTCATTTCAAATGTGTATTTTCTTCCTCATTGTCTTTGGACAAAATGTTTAGTTACATGATCGAATGCTTCCTGTATCTGCTTGGGTGCAGACGTTTTTCTGCTTGCTCTCGCTTCTGCTTGCTATCTTTTCCACTGTTATTATTTTTCTTCACTTAAAGATTACAGGCAGCAACTCCTGGATATTTACAAACCACTGGGACAACAATTAACTGACTGCTGCTGCCTTATTTCACTTTTTTAAAAATGTTTCTTCCAAACTCAGTACTTTCAGAACGAGGCCTTCGAAGTAGCACAAGCCTATTAGCAGCTAAAGCCTATTAGCAGCTAAAGCTAACTAGCACCAAAATGCCTCTTGTTAACCTGAACCTTCAGATCATCCTTTAGGAAATTGCTGAGCTGGAAACCAAGATCCACCGGATAGAAGTAAATGTGGAAGTGAATGGACTATCTGGGAACAAAACTACTCTCCCATGGAATCAAAACAGCAGCGGTAGCCTGCTAACACATGGCTAATTAGCCCCGCCAATGACTCGACAAAACAGGAGTTCAGGGGACTGGATAAAAAGCCCAGAAACATTCTTCCCTGCTGGAATATTCTTGGAGCAAAGCCTAAAGATAAATCATTTTTGGGAGAACGAGTAACAGGCAGAGCCCATCGTCCTGAGATCTGTGATGCAACTGGTCGGCCTGCACTTTTCCTCTGAAAAGAGTGCCTCCTCAACGCCCGTACCAAAGAGGAAAATAAGACCACAGAAAGAGCTAATGACTGGACCACAAACACTGATTGTGGGTGATGTTGCTGTGAAGGAGGTAAACAGCTTTTGCAGCAAGAAGAACACCAAAGCACTCTGTTTTACTTATGATATGGTCTCTGACATCTCAGAAAAAAATCTGGACATTGTTGCTGAACATCCAACTCTCCACCAACCCCAACCAACTCTCCCCCCTCTCCAGCCAGCCTCAGCCTCTCCCCCTCTTCCCCCCTCCTCGATTTTTCGGACGAGATGAAAAAGCTGGTCAATGTTGGACTCAGACTCACACCCCGCCCAAATCTGCCACGCAAAACGTAATCGTGCCCCTCAACCCCCTCTGAACAATCTTCGGCCTCTACAGTCTGAAAACAGCGAAGCACATCCTGTCAGTACAGTACATGCTGACAGTACAATTAACACTTACTGATATGTGCCGGGTCCGGGCTACGAAGTTGATATCACTACTGTTTTCCCCCCCGAGAAAAGCCAGGGCCCCTTGGAGTTCAGGCAGCCTCCTCAATTCCTGTGCTTACAGGTAATAGAAACATTGTGAATTTGTTGAGAAACAGGAAATGGGGGACTAAATGTGCCAATCCATCAAATTTAGCTCCCATTCCTCGTCAGCCACTAACTATCGCAAAAAATTGCACAGTTGGTTTTGATACTGTAACTGTAGCTCTATTAAACATCAGATCTCTAGCAGGAAAATCTTTTTTAATACATGAATTTATCATCAAACACAACCTTACTTTTATGTTTTTAACTGAAACTTGGTTAGACCAGGATAACAGTGCAGCTGTTCACATTGAATCAAGTCCTCCAAATTTCTCTTTCATAAGTGAAACTGGAATGCATAAAAAAGGAGGAGGTGTTAGTATTCTGTTTAATGAGTTACTCAAATGCAAGCAGATATTTTATGGAAGTTTTACTTCTTTTCAATATGTTGCTCTTCAGGTAAACTCATCTTCTCGAGCTATAATTCTAAACATCTACAGGCCACCTAAATACTGCACGTATTTCTTTGATGACCTTGTTGAGTTACTGTCTCTTATCTGCACTGACTTTGATTGTGTGTTAATTGTTGTTGACTTTATCATCCATGTCGACAAGCCTGAGGACAGATGGACTAAATAACTGTGCTGTGTTCTTGATAACTTTGGACTCACTAACCATGTGACACAGCCCACACACAACAGGGGCTACATCCTGGACTTAGTTATCTCAAAGGGTCTGAACATTTCTAAGGTTCTGGTATCTGATGTCGCTCTCTCTGACCATTACTGTATTTTCTTTGAGAGTGATATATCAGTGCACACAAATGTTCAAACTGAGGTTGTCTCAAAGCGATACATCACTGAAAACACTGGTGACATATTCATTGATGCTTTCTCTTCCCCACCACCCCTCTCTAGGTTCTCTGTCAATGACCTTGTACTTCATTTCAGTTCCAAAATTCCAAATGTCATGAATGCCACTGCACCCAGTAAAGTGAAGGTGGTCTCTGGTAAGAAAAAATCTCCTTGGAGAAACGCCCCGCTTGTCAAGATGGAAAAAAGTGAATGTTGAAAAGCTGAGAGCAGGTGGCGAAAAACAAATCTCAAGGTTCATTTTGACATTTATAAAGAGAGACTTTACATTTTCAATTTAGAATTAAAAAAGTCAAGGCAGTCCTTCTTCTCAGACATTATCACCAAGAACAAAAATAATGCTCGTGCCTTGTTTGCTACTGTCGACAGGTTAACAAACCCTCCTGTGCCAGTAGCATCTGGACATCTGTCTACCAGGGCTTGTAATGAATTTGCATCATTCTTTACTGCCAAAATTCAGAACATTGGACAAGCGGTCAGTGCCACTCTACCAGGTACTGGAGGTGTGCTGTCGTTTTGTCCACCTAAACCCAACTCTAATACCCTGACACAATTTGATCCAATTAATGACAAAAACCTGCAAGACATTATACAGCATTTGAAGTCTTCCTCCTGCAGCCTGGATATTTTACCAGCAGGGTTCTTCAAAAAAGTTTCAGACTGTATGATTCCAGACCTGCTACAGATTGTTAACACGTCTCTTCTCTCAGGTGTCTTCCCCCAAGCCATTAAGTCATTAAACCACTCCTGAAGAAGAGAACTCTAGACACATCAGTAATGAATAACAATAGGCCCATTTCAAACCTCCCAATTTTAAGTAAAATAATTGAAAAAGCTGTCTTTCAACAGCTGAACAATTACTTAATAATAAATGGCTGTTTTGGTGTTTTCCTACAGGATTTTGACCACATCACAGCATTGAGAGGGCTCTTGTTAAGGTCCTCAACAACATTCATTCAAACACAGACAGCGGAAAAATCTCAGTCTTAGTATTACTGGATCTCAGTGCTGCGGTTGACACAGTCGACCATGATATACTACTGGACCGACTGGAAAACTGGGTTGGACTCTCTGGTACAACACTAAAGTGGTTTAAATCTTATCTGAATGAGAGTGATTACTTTGTGTCTATTGGTGACTACACATCTGAACGGATGAAAATGACAAGCAGAGTACCCCAGCTTTCTGATGATGTTCACGTTGCGTAATTACGTCACTTCATAACGTTCCCATGGGAACAGGGGAAAATGTCTGCTCTTGTGTGAAGCAAACACAAAATTTTTCAACTTTCTGCTGAGATATATGTGACTTTTTTGCAACGAAAATGCGGGGATTATGAAATCATGCAAGCCCTGCATATTTTGCGTGGAAATCGGCATATTTGAAAAAATGCGGCCCCCACATAAATATGCAGACTTTGGCTGATTATGCATTGAATTATGTGATCGTATAATCAAGTTTTTCTGGAGGGACTGAATAACACAATATGTGGATTAATTAATGTAAAATCAAAAAACAAAGTACTTATAGAAATCTGACTTCTTAGCTGTGTATCCTGTGTAGCTGTGAGTGATATGCAATTGCCATGTCATTTGTGTCAACATGAGTTTATTCACATCATCATAATACCGAGGTTTGGAAGACATGCAATTCAGCTGTTATTCTTAAAAAGCAATACAACACTGATTTATTATGAGGCTATTTATTGGAGGGCAAGTGCACACTAGAAATACAGGCTACACATCTAAACATGTGACAAAACCAAGAAATGACTACTGTGACTGTTAGTAGGAACAACAATGTTTACAACAGCAAAGTCACAGCAATCTCAATATTTGGAAGGAGTTTAAGATTTGTGGCAGATAAACAGCCGACACAGACAGCTGTCAGATTATCAACTCTCATTAACAAGCAGTTAGCTTAACAAGGACAAATGGACACTCTTCTGAAATATGACTCATATTTACGCAGTTGAACAAGTGAAAGGTGACTTGTTAGCCCCCACAAGGAAGTTATGTTAATGGGATTATAACTCACAAAGGTTCAAGTCGCTCCACTGTCACGTCTTATCTACGTGCGTATTGGAGTTCTCCATGAGGCCACAGCTTCTCTCTCTCTCTCTTTGTCTTCAAAATAAGAGCTTTACATTGCACCCCATTGGAGTTTAGAACTGGGTTCTTGGCGGGGGACTTTTAATTTGGAAGTAGCGACCGTCTGTAGAGAGAGAGAGAGTGGAGCTGCAGTGGACAGAGAAGCGGCTTTAGGCTCAACACACTCACAACACCATATTACGTACAAAATACGTACGGTAGATAACAGTGGTGTTTTTATACCGCCTTTTTTTTTGGACATCCCTTTGCACAACAGGAATTTATTTATTCATTTAAAAAACACATAAAAAGGGCACTTTATATTAGGAGGTAAAAAGGGCAAGGACTCAAGCACCCCTTGGGCCTTATGTGTGCACGTGCCTGCTGGGCGATATGGCTGAAAAATGTATCACGATATAAGTGTTTCATATCAGTCGATATCGATAATTATTGATTTTGTTTTTTTTTACCCATTTGAAATAAGTTAAATTTGAAAAATAACCCTTTGAATGGTGACTACAGGTGAGATTAAAAAAAAAAAAAAAAAAAAATGAAGATTTTTCAAGATTTCAGAATCACAATTGAAGACAAAATAGTGTAGAAGCTGACATTGCTGCTTGACAATACGTTAATGGGATAGTTCGGGTCTTTTGAAGTGGGGTCATATAAAGTACATATCTATAGTCGGTCTGTTCCCTACCGTAATTGCCGATCAGTGCAGCTTCAGTTTTGAGGAGCAGAGAGCTGCTCCAGCCCAGACGCTACACATTAGCGCCACTGGGCCGTTGCGCTAATGCGTAGGGATATGGAAGTTCTACGGTCTGTGTCTGAAATTAAGTTTTGTTTTGATCGTAAGTAAACAGAGATGCGTGCATAAACCTCCCGTCCAGCAGCTGGGCCTCACACTATATTTCGCCGCTCGCAGATCAGCTGTTTCTGACTGAGTTCAATGAAATTATTGAAAGTTCTATCGAACGTATTTTCTATTGATATTGATCACATGTCTATCGTGATAGATAACCCTTGGAGCTAGGCTCACAAACTGTTTTCAACATTTCTGTGTTCAGGATTTAATGGGCGGGTCAGAAATCATGCAAATCATGGCCACATTACGTAATGCGGCCATGATTTGCATAAACTCTGCCCTGCTGCGGAAGTGGTATAAATACGTTCAGCGCTTCAGCGGTTCTCCCACTCGCTCTCTAGTCTTGGATAGCACTGCTTACAATAGTTTGCAGCTAGCTAACCCGCCAACCAGTCAGCTAACCAGTCATGTCTCCTTCACATCGCTCATGCATCTTTCCTGGATGCCACAGTGTGCAGGGTGACGGCGCTGTTAGCTTATTTAAGTTTCCGTCGGATGACAACGTAAGGACACGGTGGGTCGATTTGTGAAGAGGAGCTAACGTTACTGTGGGGAGTTAAACATCACCACCACCACCCGTCTCTGCAGTGTCCACTGTACCCCTGATAGTTACAACAACTATTACCAGGTAATGTCTGGATTTCTGCAGAGACCATTGACGCTGGTCACTGGGGCCAAACCGACCCTCTCTGTCCCCGGCTTGCGTCCTCTCCTCCTGCCAACAGCAAGTGCCACCGGCATAATGTGGCTGCTGTCACCGCCGCCCCCGCAGCAGACCCTCTCCGTCCTGCTGACTGATAACTACACAGGTCCTTCACTCAACTAAACAAAAGTAAAGTAGTAACTGTAACTGTCTTTGGCAATTTATATGAGGAAAACAAAAACCACAGCTGTATGTGGAGAAGTGCTTGTCCTGCTGTCCGTCCTCTGCCTGTCCTCCCGACTCTTCCTCACATTTCTGCTCAGAAAACAGCGTTTGTCACCGTCAAAGACTTTAACCGCGACCGTCAGCAGTCCTGACCGAGAATTCAGGGAACTTCCCCCAGAAAACAGCGTCCGTCCCCACGAGTGACAGAGTCAGACAGAGTCCTGTTTACTGATGGTGATTATGTATAATTTGGGTAAGTGTACCTATTAAGCCCTCGTCCCATATAAGCGCACTTGTGACTTCTGAGTCAATTGAAAAAAAACTACATCACCATTTTTGCTGGTTCATGGTTCTTCAAATGGAGCTGCTTGTTACATAAATTATACTTTTGATTGTAAGCCAATCAGATTTGGCGATCTTGAGTTATTGAAGCACATGTGCCTGCTGCTCCCAGAAGAAGTTACAAAAAAACTTAGGTGATTTTGATGCCCTGAAAACCAATATATTTTTTTCCATATTTCTACTCCTGCTTTTGGCAAGTACTCATGTGTTATCGAAATTTAAAAGATTCGTGCTTAAAATAAAACATATGTTAGAATTTTACTAGAATTAGAAATGTTTTTTCTTTTGTAGTCAAAATATGTGTTTTGGCATGCTAGCCAACAGCCCACATGCCTAACCCTAACCCTAACCCCAACACAGTCACTGCAGAGTATTGTTCATTGCAATGACATTAAGCATGATAAGCATGTGTAGTTTACATTTTTGTAGGCAGAATATCCTATTGAACTGTTAAATAGATAATACATGTGTATACTTATCTTTATTTATTCTTTAATTAACATTTTTACCAAGTGGGCTTAAAGGAAACACTAGCAAAAAAACACACCATTTAGGGTGGATGTAAATAAGTACAGCTAATTACTTAAATGCATGATCAATTGATCCTTTTCATGTTATGTTAGTAGAGAATATATAGATTCATGTCATGTAGTTGTTTTTTAATGTCATGTGTGTAGAAAAAATATATTCTGACTTTCAACCAGAAATTCACTGATGTTCCCTTTAAGCCCACTTAGCTGTGTTTCAATGGAGATTTTCTCCCTTTTGACTTTTGAACCATTTTCCTGCCTAATATTTACCTCACCTAATCAATCAGCTTCATAATTCAGATAATTAAATACCCAAATCTAAATATCAGTGATGTTGCATAGGTCAATTCATTCTGGATAGGCCTACATTCTATCCTACCAATTTTCGACCCTTTACTTGACATGACTAGAACACGAAGAAAGTACAGCTCACGCAAACACATGGCAGAAGTATGCCGCCTTTACAGGGAGCGAACAATGACAAATCTCTCAGTTCTGGCAAGAACTTACTCTTTAATGTTACCCCACAATGGTTTTAATTGTTTCTATGTAAGCTGTTTTTATGTTTTAAAAATCAATTAAAGTTATTTGTTTAATTGTAAATAATGAAATTGACTCATTTATTATCCTTAAATATTAGTATTGAACCAGGAAACTGCCTTTTTTTCAGTCATTAGGTCTTCAGAAATCTAGATTTTTGGGCAATTGTAAATGCCAACAGTACAATGTAGGACAGAGATACAGACAAAATGACAACACATATTGAAAGTTGAGGTATTGAAGAGTAATTTCCATTCTAATTTTGATTTGGTTAATGAATAGTTTTTTGGCTACATTCCAAAGAAGACATGTTGTAAGTTTAGCTTTTTCTGTGTTGACAACACAGCAAAAGGCTGATCATGCCTATTTCAAATGCCATTTACAGGCCAGAGGAAAGGAGTGGAGACAAAATGAAAATAGCTACTGAGAGCTAAGACATTACATTTGTTAATAGAATAAGTTTGGATTGTTAAGATTTTTAAATAAATAAATGTATTTATCAACAAATCATGAAGTGGGCTTTTATTTTACATTAAGTACCCATTAATCCCAAAACAGACTTTTAGCATATTTTGACAAATTAAACAATAAAAACATAAAAAATTGGTATAAATGAATTATTGACACTTCAAATGAGACATTAGACTATCATTTTAATTAAAATGTTCTTACTTTAATGGGGCCGGTATATATTAAAAATGTCTGAAAAGCAGATTTTGGTGGGCTTAATAGGGACATTTGCCCTATAATTATGTCATTTAGTGCGAAAAACGTGGTCAATGATACATGTTTCTATGGTGTGACAAACTCAATTCACAAATTCTTTGCTGCTTTACACGGTCTTTAACTTTATTAGCAGCAACTGTTTGCGATTGCACCCCCTCTAATATTAGCTATTGTTATCGGGCCAAAAAATCCCTATCGGTCGGACACTATTTGCAAGCAACAGTTTGTATATCATAGCTCAACTACAAACATGGCATATCAACTAAAAACGGTACGCTGTCCGTCCACTTTAAGTATATAAACAATTATTTTTCTTAAAGTGGACTTGCCTTTTGTGTTTAAGTGTTAAAGTTTTAGCTAAATGCAGCCACGAAGCTGAGCTCTTATGTTCAGTCTCGCTCTGTGCAAGGACACGCATGGGCAAAATGATCGTGTCTCTAAATTATTAGCCTATAAAATGAAAAAAAAAAACAATTGTCCAAATATTCCTCAACAGTTCTTGAGCTGATATCACTAGTTGACATAGCATATTTTCGTAAATCATGGGCCGTGATTTGTCGTTTTTTAGTCGAAATTTCACGGCTTTGGTCGACCAAGGATTTCTTTGGTTGATTACAGCCCTATTAATAATAATAATAATAATAATAAAATAACAATACATTTCATGTAAGAAGCGCCTTTCAGGACACTCAAGGACACTTTACAGAAGGACATCAAGAAGCTTTTTCATGGATGGCCAAATGAGGCTGTGTTTGAAGGTGGGACGTCAGGGATATTTAGATTTCTTGTGAAATCCGATATTCCAGGGTATAATTGGCCGTTTTTTACTATTTTTGATTTTGTCATTATATTTCACCTTAATAAATATTTACCTTGCCTTGTTTGGTGTCATTATTTTCAGCACAACCTCACATGTGTGACTGTACAGTTATTTTTTCATTTTGACACACTATTAAGGAAAAAGTACGATTTTTCACTGTTCTGTTCCGTTCCGTTTTCTTTTCGCCTTTCCGTGAGGGTCGCGGGATGTTGCCGCTTTTTTCCCCCCTAAGGGGTTGCAGGGCTTACTGGGGCCAAATCCGGTTTACTCGATGGGCAAAGGCCAGGGAACACCCTGGATGAGTCGCCAGCTCATCGCGGGACCCTTACTGATGGCAGTGGCTGCCACACAAGGTGCCAACTGCACTGCAGATGCAACTTTGGGGTTCAGTATCTTGCTCAAGGATGCTTCGACATGTAGCTTGGTCCCACCCCGGGGAGCTGGGATTCGAACCAGTGATCTTCTGATCACTAATCAACCGCTTAGATTTGTTACTGTGAAAACCCCAAAATGTTTAATAAACCAATTGCATTAGTTATAATGCAAATATGAATTTTTGTTTGCAAAATTTGTGCATACATTTTGAAAATTTACAAAGTTATATGTAACTATTTACATTTAAATACAGGCAATGCCTCAGGCTCAGGCTTCAATGAAGAGCTGCACTGCCTGCTCCACATTCAGCAGTCTCCTCATTGTTTTGACTAAAAGACAAAAAAACGACTACACTACACACTAAACACACACACTATACTAAACACTGTATAACATACTAACTATACACTCCAAACACGCTATATGTCACAAATCTTTCAACTCTCAAAACTCGCCATCTCTGTTGCTGTCTGTATCACCGCCGGCGTCCCTCCCACAACTTTCCCTGTTCCTAAGCAACCAGACTTGCTGCTTGCGGACACTTTCATGACAAAAACACGTTTTTACCGTTTCTTCCTGCACCAGACGCAAAGCAAACATGACGGAAATGCATGCCATTATTGAACGTAAATCTGGTTTTGTGACGTGACGGTGCGCTCGGTCCGTAAACTCGGGAGGTGGGCCATGTGGATGGGCTAGCAGCTAGCTACACACGAACATCCACAGATTCCGATTCCAGTTTGTTGTCCTTGTGTATGCGGATCTCCTCAGATTGGAACAGACTCGATCCGGACTCGTTTAGTCTCATTAATCCACAACAGTCAGTTTAGATTCACAAAACGGGATGGAACCGCCGGCAAAATCTTGGTCCAGCTTGCGTTGCTGCAGGTATAAATCCGCTTGTTTGTGTGTCGTGGGCTTGAGCTCTGCAGTGATTGTGGCTATGGTGGCTATGGTTGACAATGCTAGCGGAATTGGTAAAGCATTCATGAAATAATTTATCAACGGTTTCAGTGCAGTCCAAACAAATCTGACGTCGCACACCCTTAAAGGAGAACTTCGGTCGATTTAAACATGCAGCTTCATTGCTCAAGCTACCCTAGACTTGCCAGTACCGAAGACGCGAACAAATTTGGTCCAGCCATTACAGAGCTCCGTGAACGGAGATGTAGCATTGAACGCTAACAGCATGGGGTCAGAACTTTACACTGTGTTTTAAGCGTCTTAACATGCTCCACGTCTCACACCAAAAGTTTTGCAACATCAGCAGACACCTTAGCACACAGCACTGTAGCGTGTATGACTCAAAATGAATAAAAAAGTAGTTAAAACAGTGTGTTTGTGCAAGGAGCTACTTACCTGTTTGTTGACATCCGTGTGTTCCGGTAGCTAGACCGAACTAGCATATCCATCGAGCGTGCACTTAACAGGCTTAACAGGCTATTGTAAGGCTCATGGCTCATGACAGGCTGTAACATGGACATGTACATTATGAACAGAAACACGAAAATGCTGGATTACGTTTCCGTCTCCGCCAGTGAGGGAGTAAGTGCACGCTCGACGGATTGACTAGTTCGGTCTAGCTACCGGAAGACACGGATGTCAACAAACAGGTAAGTAGCTCCTTGCACAAACACACTGTTTTAACTACTTTTTTATTCATTTTGAGACATACACGCTACAGTGCTGTGTGCTAAGGTGTCTGCTGATGTTGCATAACTTTTGGTGTTAGACGTGGAGCATGCTAAGATGCTTAAAACACAGTGTAAAGTTCTGACCCCATGCTGTTAGCGTTCAATGCTACATCTCCGTTCACGGAGCTCTGTAATGGCTGGACCAAATTTGTTCGCGTCTTCGGTACTGGCAAGTCAAGGGTAGCTTGAGCAATGAAGCTGCATGTTTAAATCGACCGAAGTTCTCCTTTAATCCATGCAGCAGTCATGTGGTAAGTCTCAGGTCAGTCTGATCCTGATCCGCAGAGATATTTAAGGAACACACACACAGACAGACAGAGATTCCTTGCTTTTATAGAGAGATGTAAAAGAGAATAGCTCTCATTGTTTAGGTGCTCATTAGGGATGTAACAGTTACTGGTGTCACGGTTAACCATGGTAAAATTCCCGATGATGAAGGTTACCATTTAAGTTTTAATTGCCATGATAACTGCCACGGTCGGTAACCACGGGTGTGGAAAACTTGTGAGATAAGCATGCGCAGCGCGCAACGTGTGCTTGTTATATAGTGACGAAGACATGGCGGAGGAAGGACGTGACAGTAGCGGCCCTCAAGGCATTTTTCAGCCTTCAAGGGGAACCAAGTCTCAAGTCTGGGCGTATTTTGGTTGAATGCTCAGAAAACAGCTGGTCGATTGCAGCCCTGTCTGCTGGAGCTGTGAGAAGAAAGTTGTTGCAAGGGGTGGTAACACATCCAATTTATTAACTTTGACTTTACGACCATCACCCTCAACTGTTCAGCGAATGCAAGATAAGGTAATCTTAAGATCGTGTGCATGATGTATGTGTATTTCGAGTTTTCTCTGTGTAATTTGCAGTTGTCACTAATGTACACTGACCAGATAGAGGTATTACTGAACGAAGTTGATCCGTGATTTGGCTCGTTATCTGAACCGCTCATTAACTGTAGATTTAACTTTTTAAAGTCGACCTAATAATTCCCCAAACATTGCTGCAGAGCTGCAGTGAGGAGGATTTGAAACAAACACGTACTGGGTGGACTGAGTTAGTGAACACACACTGACTGAGATGACTGACTTTCATCTCAGCTCCGTTCACCTGAGCAGTGTCTACCTGTGGCTCAGCAACCATCTGACCAATCAGACTGACCGAGTCCACTGACAACAGACGAGCAGGCAGACAGAGAGACAGACAGACAATATATAAGTAATTTCAGAAATATATAACACTTGTGGATTATTTGTAGAACTGACTATATGTAAAGAATAATATAAAATGGTGAATATAACAAGTGTCTAGATAGAAATGAGAGCCAAAATAGAGTATTCATAATTCATTTAACAACAATAATCCTTCTTGTTTTTACCTAAAAAATTATCCAACCTGTTCCTCACAAAGTGATCTGACCTAAATTGTGAGTTTTGTGATCTGTTGGATGCACCCTTAGTAATAAGTAACAGTGACAGTAATAATTAATAATGACATGTTCTATTCTATTCAGTCTGCTGGCCAATCGAGTGCTGCTGCCACTACATCTCATTCTGCAGTATTTAGGGTTTATTTTGCACAGATTTGATACAGTCTTTTATACTTATTTAATGTTGATTTTGCAGTGTTTTGTTAAGGTTTTTGATATGGGCTTTTTTTAATACATAATAAATCTATTTAAATATAAATCTTGGTGAAATTATTTCAACGTATCAGTGTTTTTTCAGCATTTTGAAGACTTTTTAAAAAATACCGCGGCATACTGATAACCGTGATCATTTTTGTCAATGTTACCGTGGTGTGAAATTTTCATACCATTACATCCCTAGTGCTCATACAGTGAGAATCAGATGACAGAGACTTACATAATTGCCACTATACGATCACATGTTTGTGTTATACTGATGAATATAGAAAAAGACTGTAATAATATTGAAATGTGTTTTTATATTAATCTTTTCTCAAAGCTAAAGGAAAATACTCCCGAGCGGGAGATCTGAATGATTGCAGTTGCATCACACTGTGGATAACGACTGTGTGTCGCTGATGTTTGGACCAGTAAAGAGAACCTTTGTACTGGCTTTGTTACATTAAAAAGGAACCAGACTGAGAGCAAGTCCTGTGTGGCCGTGCTGTCCTTCCTGGACCCCAGACACAAATAGGAAACATCCACCACAGAACCACCACAGAACCACCTCAGAACCACCACAGAACCACCATAGACACAACCCGTCAAATATACAAAAGTTATATCTACACTTATAATATATCTAAAGTTATATCTAATCTAAACTATTCATAAAAATGCTGATTTCCCAACAGAATGTTAATTGAAAGTAGGGTTGTCAAAAGGATCGAAACTCAAAAAAGTATCAATACTAAAATATTGTATCCAGATACAATACTCATTTTCAAAAGTATCGATACCAATACTTTTGCACTACCTCAGACCTGAAACTTGTTATCATAGTTGCAGTTTCTTTTTGCACAACTGTTATTTATTATAAATATTTAATGTGTGGTTCTGTTAATTGTTACATGTTGTAACAGAGGTTATTTTTGCATTTTTCTTGTTAATCAAAATATTTCTTTTAAATTTTGGGGTCTTTTTTTTATCCTTGTGGTATCGAAAATGGTAAAGTGTATCGAATATTTTCCTCAGTGTCGGTAGCAAATTGAAAATTTTAGTATGGTGACAACCCTAATTGAAAGTAGAAAAAGCACTCAAGTCCAATACAAAGAGATGTGTCTCACTCAACCAGAATCTGTGGTTCCGAGTCAATGGGTCACATGACCCGGAAGCTATTGAACAAAGATGCAGATTTGTGTCGGTGCCGACAGTGAAGAAGGAGGAGAACGAACCTGCTCTGTGTAACCGAAGCTGAGGCGTTAAAGCAGAGTTCAGTAGGTTCCGGAGTCGCTGGTTCTGCTCTGTGGACCGACACAGTTCCTCCTCGTACTCTGCTATCGTCCTTTCAAACAGCGCACATATCTCCTCAGCAGCCGCAGTCAGTCGCTGCTTCACCAACGATCTCAGAATCTGGACTTTAGACATTTTCACACAGTCACACTGTTTACAGCTAGCATGCTAATAATATTGAAATGTGTTTTTATATTAATCTTTTCTCAAAGCTAAAGGAAAATACTCCCGAGCGGGAGATCTGAATGATTGCAGTTGCATCACACTGTGGATAACGACTGTGTGTCGCTGATGTTTGGACCAGTAAAGAGAACCTTTGTACCGGCTTTGTTACATTAAAAAGGAACCAGACTGAGAGCAAGTCCTGTGTGGCCGTGCTGTCCTTCCTGGACCCCAGACACAAAGAGGAAACATCCACCACAGAACCACCACAGAACCACCTCAGAACCACCACAGAACCACCATAGACACAACCCGTCAAATATACAAAAGTTATATCTACACTTATAATATATCTAAAGTTATATCTAATCTAAACTATTCATAAAAATGCTGATTTCCCAACAGAATGTTAATTGAAAGTAGGGTTGTCAAAAGGATCGAAACTCAAAAAAGTATCAATACTAAAATATTGTATCCAGATACAATACTCATTTTCAAAAGTATCGATACCAATACTTTTGCACTACCTCAGACCTGAAACTTGTTATCATAGTTGCAGTTTCTTTTTGCACAACTGTTATTTATTATAAATATTTAATGTGTGGTTCTGTTAATTGTTACATGTTGTAACAGAGGTTATTTTTGCATTTTTCTTGTTAATCAAAATATTTCTTTTAAATTTTGGGGTCTTTTTTTTATCCTTGTGGTATCGAAAATGGTAAAGTGTATCGAATATTTTCCTCAGTGTCGGTAGCAAATTGAAAATTTTAGTATGGTGACAACCCTAATTGAAAGTAGAAAAAGCACTCAAGTCCAATACAAAGAGATGTGTCTCACTCAACCAGAATCTGTGGTTCCGAGTCAATGGGTCACATGACCCGGAAGCTATTGAACAAAGATGCAGATTTGTGTCGGTGCCGACAGTGAAGAAGGAGGAGAACGAACCTGCTCTGTGTAACCGAAGCTGAGGCGTTAAAGCAGAGTTCAGTAGGTTCCGGAGTCGCTGGTTCTGCTCTGTGGACCGACACAGTTCCTCCTCGTACTCTGCTATCGTCCTTTCAAACAGCGCACATATCTCCTCAGCAGCCGCAGTCAGTCGCTGCTTCACCAACGATCTCAGAATCTGGACTTTAGACATTTTCACACAGTCACACTGTTTACAGCTAGCATGCTAAGCTAACGTGTGTATACTTGTATCTGGCGGGAGATGAGTCTGAGAGCAAACAGCACAAAGTCCATCACACACGTTCATCCAGACTGTCACTACGTCACTACCGTGGACGGCTCATCTCTAATCGATCATCAATAATCACAAGAAAAGCGATCTGAGCGGCAGGAGAGTCCACGAGAGTCCAGGAGAGTCCGGCTGCAGAGCTCCACTGTGGGGTCGCTTCCGGTCCTCCAGCCTCAGACTGGGAAGTACGTGCAAGAAACTTCAAAATAAAATCATGCACACACTTCCGGTGGAAGCGCTATTGTCGCGATTTTGTCGCTGATTTATATTAAATTAACCAGCATTGTAATGTTAAAACCATTAATTTCTTAAATCTGAGATACGTGTTGATCTGGCCACTTCTGTCTATGTATGAATACAAGAGTTGTTTTTATCAGATTGTTCATCAAATAAATGAATATAAAACAGTGCCGATTCAGCTCTGACGCAGCATGTAATCTATGAAGTAACTAAAACAGTGTTTTCAATAAATGTAGTGGAGTAAAAAGAACATATTTGCAGAAGTAAAGTACAAATAGCTCAGAAGTGTTCTGAGGTCCAGCAGTGGAAACGTTGTCAGAGGTAATAATCCTTCTGTGCTCATGTCGCCCTCTGGTGGTTGTTTACCAGAACATCAGTGATGAACTCTGATTGTCTGACAGGAATCTTCATCTTCTATCAGTAATATAGCACTAAAATGACTAATATGTTCCTACCTTACACAGTCTTACATAATAAAACGCCAAAGCTAATCACTACTGCATCCCGTCATCCCTCCTGCACAGGCAGCCAACACATACTATCACTAAAAGGCTCCTTGTTCCAGTTCCTAAATGATCTGAATGGCCGTTCAGTGGAGCTCAAGGTACGACCATCACATTGTTTTCATTTGAGGCTCTGGTTTTAAACCATCTTCATCAAGTAGTAACGTCCTCATCCAGGGAACAGGCTTTCACCTGGTGGTCATCTACAGACCTCTGACTCCCATTTACTAGAAGAGTTCTCTAAATCTCTTGGAGATCTTGTGACTCGGTCAGATCAGATCCTAATTATTGGGGATTTTATATCCATTTAAAAAGCCTTCTGAAGCCTTCTGACCCTCTAAGTGAAGCTTTTCTCTTCTTGATATTTCTGGCTTCATTCAACTTGTTCATGAACAGACTCAGTCCAGTGGAAACTCTCTTATTTGGTAACATTAATTGGTCAGTATTGTGGTAATTTGGAAGTAATTTCATAAACTCTTTGATAAATATATGACATCATAATTACTCACCTACCTACCATTAAAGTTCTGAATATTCATAGTATTTTTGCACCCCAAAAATAATTTGACACATTTCATTTGACTTTTATTACATATCCACACACACACACGCATATATATGCACACACCCTAACTGATGTTGAGTTGTGTATTTTACAGGTCGAGACATTTCATGATCAGCAGAGGAGTAATTATGAAGTCATGTATGTATCAAATGTCTTCAGGGCACCGATTATATAGTTGCACATGCGGAAATAACCTGCAACTTTTTGGCACATTTAGCAACAAACCATGTTTAAAAAAGATGATTTTTTAATGTTACTTTTGACCAGATTTACAGCAACATTTGTGAATTTAGTTCTCTTGTAAAAATCTTTTTTTTTTTAGGAGGTACATAACTTGATAATAAAGGCAATTAATCACTGGTGATTAATAACACACTCATGTTAACACACACGGGGGGGGGGGGGGGGGACCCAGATGTGCTTAGTTGGTGTAAACTGTTAAAAGAAGGTCTCTGGTGATCTGTTTATATCAAGAAAAACAACATCTTCCCACTCGGTGGAGAGGAGGAGGTCTGCCAGGTCAAGAGGTAAGGGGCTTCAGGCCCATTATGCTGGAAAAAAAGGGTCAATTTGGGTTAAAGGTAATCACAGCCGAAACAGGACCTTTTTAAGATGCAGAGACGAGAGGGCTTGTGTTCCTACATTTTCAATGTTAAATCTAAATGTTAAATATTTGAGGATCAGACTGAGGATTTAACAACTTGCAACACAGAATCTGCAAAGTAATAAATTAAACATACACAGTGCGGATGTGCTCACTGGAATCTACCAGTAAGAGTCTGACATCATTACAGACATGGTCCCACACAGAGAGACCGTTCTGTTAAATAATAAGATCTGTTTTGTTAACAAAAGTTGAGAGAAGAGTTTGGAGTTTACCACGAGGATTTCCAAAGTCATGTCTCAATATTTAACTGATTCTGAGGATCAAAAGGTGACCTCTCACCAGATTTCAGAGTGAGACTGCTTGAACAGGACTTGTGTTTCTGGATACAAAACTAATCTTATTATTTAACAAAACGGTCTCTGTAGGAATATTTTCTGTCAGACTCTGAGAATAACAACCTCAGCCTGTCAGAGACAAAAACACTTGTAGTGGACTGAAGTTTGACAGTCGGAGTTGCCCATAAGGATCACGCTGCAGTTGTGTCATGGCTGCCAGCTGAGGAGATCAACTGGACGGATCCAAAACATTCATGAAGTATAAATCATTTGCATATCAAACATGTAAATATAGGTCCAGGTTAAAAAGATCCAGAATTCCCCTTAAACTTCACTAAAGCTTAGACAAGTTAACGCTCCTTACAGAAAAAATCATTGAATAAACACCAGAAAGACATTCTGTTGTTTGTAAATTCTTCATTAGACAAACTGGTGACACAACACTGGTGTCACGAATAGGACACTCACTGATCTGACAACAGACACACAGAGTCCCTGAAACCTCTGCTGGAAAGACAGGATAAAAGAATAGTTCAGAGGTCTGAGGACGGGATCGAAAATCATCGTTATTTTTCAATATGCAGTAATTCGAAACATGTTTGCTTCTTGTGGAACAATAATATCGAACTTCCTAGTGTGTCAGTATCAGACAACATGTTAACTCTACAGACACATTTGGAATTAAAGCTACAAGCAGCGATGATCGGGCCCTTGCAATCCCTGCGCGCCGGGGCTTGTTCATGCAACACCTTCCGTTGCAGAAGTCGTTTCAATTATAATTTGGTGGCTTGCTGTATGCATGTTCAGGCAGTGAAGCTGAAAAGTAAGAGGGCTGAAACAGCTAAAAACGGTGAACTTTGTGATGTTGTTTATATTTCTGTAGCTCCGAAATATTTCGGGGGGGGGAGGGGGGATGCAGATCGTAATCTTGCCTAGGGCGGTAAATGGACTAGAGCCAGCCCTGGTTTGGACTATCGAAATTCTTTGAATAACTTTTGTCAGGAGGGTCCACGGATGCTGTGTGCCAAGTTTTATTTAAAAAACATAGGCGGAAATGGGCATGGCATATACCAAGAGATGCAGCCAGATTCACTGAACGCGTGGATATTTTTGCATGTGCGACAAAGTATATGGGACTTAGGAGCAAAAATGCACTTTCCTTGATTTTAGTGCACCTACTTGTGGAACTCAGGATGACAATAGATTTTAAAAAATTTTCGCCAGGTGTGTCAAGTCAAGTGTGGTGAGTTTTGGGGTAAGTTAGGGCAGTGAAAAATAGCAATAACAATCATTTAAGGAAAGTGTTGAACTGTGTTGTTTTCACTGGTCTCATCACAGTCTTCAGTCTGACTCTCTGGATTCTTCAGTCCTGTCTTCAGACTCTGGTAAATGTCTATCTGGATCTGAGATTCTGGCTGGTTCTGGTTCTCCTCAGGCCTCCATCAGCTTCTGTTTCCATCTGTTCAGCTGAACCTCTAAGTTTGGTTATGATGAAGCTGTGACATGTTACAACGATCACACTTGTGTTTATTGAACGTGCCACGCCAGGTGAATGTTTTCTCACAACTGCTGCAACAGAAGTATTTCTCTCCTGTGTGCACGGCCATGTGTCGGTTCATACTTCTCTAATGTCTAAATGTATTACTTAATGATTTACCACATTGAGAGCAAAGCCAGGTTTTTTCTCCTGTGTGTGATAACATGTTGCTGTTGGCTGAATCTTTAACCACATTCATCACAACTATACGGTTACTTTCCTGTGTGAATCTTTGTGTTTCTCATAAGACTGTACTTTTGGGCAAATCCTTTACTGCATTCACGACAACTGAACGGTTTCTCTCCTGTATGAATCTTTGTGTGTCTGATAAGATTTGGCTGTTGATTGAATCTTTTACCACATTCACGACAACTGAAGGGTTTCTCTCCTGTGTGAATCTTTTTGTGTATGTTAAGACAGTGCTTTCTGACAAATGTTTTACCACATTCACAACAACTATATGGTTTCTCTCCTTTCTGAATCCTCTTATAAATCCTCAGTTTTGAGTTTTTGCTAGATCTTTCACCGCAGTCTGAGGAAGTAAACTGTTCCTTCCCAGTACCACATCCTACACCACTTACAGGGACCTCAATGTTTTTCTGAGGGTTTGAACTTGACTGAATTTCTTTGGTCTCACTCCAAACATCATTGTCTTCAGCCTGAGGTTAAGGTGAGTCTTCAGCCTGAGATTCAGGTGAGTCTTCAGCCTTAGGTTCAGGAGAGTCTTCAGCCTCATGTTCAGGAGAGTCTTCTGTCTCAGGTTCAGGAGAGTCCCCTGTCCTGTCTTCAGTCTCTGATTGTAAATGTCTATCTGGAACTGAGCTCCTGGCTGGTTCTGGTCCACCACAGTCCTGTCCGTCAGCTTCTGTTTCCATCTGTTCAGTTTGTCTTTGATGAAGCTGCAAGGACTGAGGTTTCTCTTCATCATCATCTTCATTCTTCACAGGAACAAGAGTGAATGTGAACTCAGTGATATCAGCTTCCTCCTGATTAGTCCACAGTTCCTCCTGTTCATCTTTAATGTGTGGGGGCTCTGGGTCCTGCTGGTCCAGACTGGAGCTCCACTCCTGCTGCTCGGGAGAAACCTTTTTCTGACCAAACAACAGCTGCTGGACATCTGCAGGACACAGGAGACAAAAAGACAAATGTTAGGCCGACATAGAAAAGTTCAAATCAGGTTGATATTCAGCCAAATACTGGAACGGACAGGTAACCCCACATTGTTCCTCTGAACATCATGAGAAATGCGAAATCTTGATGAATTCAAACAGTGTGAAAGTGTAGTACTGTGTAGGAAATTTAATTCTAACGATTCTACATTTGTCTTGTTAAAAAGAAAAAAAAATTAAAATCACCAACAATACAATCAAAAGTTAAATGTTAAATGTTGATTTTCTGCTCCTACATTTTTGATGCTTTGATGCTTGGGCTGCATTACTCGCACTTTTTTGATCGCAGGGGTTTTTAACTCTTAAATCGTGTCGACTTGCACAACATGAACAGAAATAACAGAACGCGTGGCACCCAGCCAGAGTCTGCAGCTTCCAGTGCTACCTGAAGCTAACAGGTGAACAGTTCTCAGCTGCATAGCATCTGTCCATCTGTCTCCACTAAGTGGCAGCTTCTTAACAGGTGTGTTAAAAACAATAGATCTGTCTTGCCACATTGGTGTGAACCCAAAACAAAGAGATTCCTCAGTGATTGGACTGCAATGAATAAATCAAAAGGACACCGAAATAACAACATCATAATATCGCCTTATAAAAAGTCTGAATTCATGCTACCTGAGGCTGGAAATTAGCCTCCAGGAGGGACAGTAGAGACTGTTGAGCCCTGATTTTCACTGAGACTTGGCCGAACTGTCCGACACATCCTGTGACGCCGCCTGTGACGCACACCGGGACTTCCGTGAGATCGATAGCTGTGTTTACTGTGTCTCTCTCCTTCTCTGTCTATCTTAGCTGTTTATTCTTCTTCGATTTCTTAGTCTTCTTGGTCATACAAGTTTTGTACCGTAGCTAACGCTAGACTTTGTGTACCTGTATGTATTTTGTTAAATTGAGCCTCTTTTACTGGGTAGTTTGTTGCTGCCCGGTTAGCTACCTCAAACTAGCTTAGCTCATTGATTCTCTGCCTTTCACCGCAGTCAACACAGCCTCGATAAACAAGTGTTACGATGGCCTGTGATGACTGTTCTGCAGTTACTGATAGGGTGTCTCTACTAGAGAGACGTGTCCGTGAGCTAGAGCAGCTTCTTTTAGCTAGAAACACGGGCACTGCAGATAGTGTTAGCCCCGGGCCTGATAGCAGGCCTGCTAGCCTTAGCACTAGCTCAGTCTCGTCGGCAGCTGCTATGGAGTTTGTTCCTCTTCGGTTGCGGCGTGGGAGAGGGCGCAGGAGCAGGTCACCGGTTGCGTGGGGTGGTCAGCAGTCACCCCTCCAGACTGCTAACCAGTTCTCTGTCCTTGCTAGCCCACTTGCTAGCACGGCTGGCTCGCGTACCTCCCCAGCCCCGGCCGACGGGGCTAAACTCCATACGCTAGTGATAGGGAACTCCATTACCCGCCACGTTAAGCTAGCGTCGTCAGCCACTGTTTACTGTTTACCTGGGGCCAGAGCTTCCGACATAGAGGCTAATCTTAGGGTGCTGGCATCACGCAGGGCTAAACAGGGAACTCAGGCACACAGCACCACAAGCTACAGCAACATTGTAATTCATGCCGGCGCCAACAATATTCGTCAGAAGCAGTCTGAGATTACAAAAGATAGCCTAGCCAGGACTTTTCAGGCTGCAAGAAAGATGTGTCGGCATCGATTAATTGTCTCTGGTCCCTTACCCCAGCGGGGTAATGATGAGACGTACAGTAGGCTTACAGCTATGAACCGCTGGCTGGCGTGTCACTGTAGGGAGCAGGGATACAGGTTCGTGGATAACTGGCCCTCTTTCTGGGGTCGCCCCCACCTGCTGAGAGCAGACGGCCTTCGTCCTACTGGAGTCGGAGCTGCTGTTTTGTCTAGCAATATAGACAGGTGTTTGAAGCAGGTTTGACACAAGGGATGTAACAATCAGCAGGTCGCAGGTCTCTAGAGAGCCTGCTAGTGTTATCATTAGTGCTGGTATGGCGTCCACTAGCCTAGTTAACATGGTTGGTCAGGGACGTAGCACAGAGTACCAGACTGATAGCTTAGTTCATAACATTGAGACTGTCACTTTCCCTCGCAGCTTTTCCATTGAATCGTCTAAATGTGTAAATCATAATAATCTAATACTGATCTCCACCTCTGACAGTGGGGAAATGTCTCAGCAAGCATCTTACACAGTCTTACATAATAAAATACCAAAGCTAATCACTACTTCATCCCGTCATCCCTACCTGCACAGGCAGCCAAAACCTACTACTACTAAAAGGTACCTTGTTCCAATTCCCAAATTATCTACCATAAGCTCCACCAAACGGCCGGTCACTGGAAACTGCTCCAATGAGCTTAAAACCCTCAAATTGGGTTTTATCAATATTAGATCACTGTCAACCAAAGCCCTACTGATTAATAATTTGATCACTGAGCATAAGCTGGACATGACTGGCTTATGTGAAACATGGCTGAAACCAAATACCTTTCTGCCATTAAATGAAGCCTCTCCTCCTGACTATAACTACACCCATGTTGCTCGGGCCTCTAAACAGGGAGGAGGTGTTGCTTTAATTTACAAATCTATTTTCAACCTAAGCTCCAGCCAGGATATTAAATTTACTTCATTTGAGGCTCTGGTTTTAAAACCATCCTCATCAATTAGTAACAGCCTTGTCCAGGGAACAGGCTTTCACCTGGTTGTGCTGTATAGACCTCCAGGGCCTTACTCCCAATTCCTAGAAGAATTTGGTGAATTTATTGCAGATCTTGTGACTCATTCAGATAAAATCCTAATCATTGGGGATTTTCAATATTCACTTAAATAGGCCCTCTGACCCTCTAGGGAAAGCTTTTTTGAGACTTCTTGATATTTCCAACTTTATTCAGCTTGTCCATGAACCCACTCACTCCAGTGGAAACACTCTGGATTTGATAATTTCCCATGGAATTGATGTGTCAGCCCTGAACGTCGCTTCTGTCTCCTATGCTATGTCGGACCACTTTCTCATTACATTTGAAGAGTCATTAGCCTGTCCCTATGTCAATGACACAAATGTTTTTACTTCTCGTCGTATCAGCCCGGCAATCACAGCGACGCTCAGTGATGAAGTGCCTGAGGTCCTGGCTCCTCTTGCGACTGCGACAATACCTGTGGAAAGCCTCACAAATAAAGTGAACTCAGTACTTGTTTCGCTCCTCGATTCTGTGGCACCGGTCTCAACCAGGACAAGACGACCAAAGAAATCTACTCCCTGGTTTACTGACGAAACCCAAGATCTCAAGCAGGCCTGCAGGAAAATGGAACGAGTATGGCGTAAATCTAAACTGGAGGTTTTTCATCTCGCCTGGCATGATAGTGTACTAAACTATAAGCGTGCTCTAAATACTGCTAGAACAGCATATTTCTCCAGCCTAATAAACAATAATAAACACAATCCTAGATTTCTCTTTAACACTGTGGCTAAACTTACTCAAAAAACACAGTCGGTGAGCTGTGCACCCTTTACTGCAAATGATTTCTTAGATTTCTTTTGCAATAAAATTGATGAGATCAGAATTAAAATTAACTCATCTCTGGCCTCCTCGTCAAACTCTGTCAAAAAATCTTCTGCTGCCAATTCTCAGTTAGTCTCAGCTCTAAACACTTTTGAAAATATCTCCCTTGAGATACTGTCTAAAATTGTCTCATCCTCTAAACCAACTACCTGCGTCCTGGACCTCTTTCCGGCAAAACTGTTTAAAGAACTATGGCCAGCACTGGGACATACAATGTTAAATATTGTTAACTCATCACTCATGACTGGTGTTGTCCCTTCTAGTTTTAAGTCTGCTGTGGTTAAGCCTCTACTTAAGAAACCACACCTCGACCCAGGATCACTAAACAACTATCGACCAGTATCCAACCTTCCCTTCTTCTCGAAAGTCTTAGAAAGAGTTGTGTCCCATCAACTTTCAGGCTACCTACTCAATAATTATCTCCTGGAACCTTTTCAGTCAGCGTTCAGAGCCTGTCACTCCACTGAAACTGCACTTACTATAGTGGTAAATGACATTCTACTTACCTTAGACTCTAACTCGACCTCAGTGCTCATGTTACTGGATCTCAGCGCTGCATTTGATACTATAGATCATGGCATACTGTCAGACAGACTTGAAAGTCAATTTGGCATCTCTGGCCTGGCCCTAGCCTGGCTAAAATCATACCTGTCCGAAAGAACACAATGTGTTTCCTACAATGGTACGTCATCAATTTTTACTGCTGTGAAGTATGGAGTTCCCCAGGGCTCTGTTCTGGGCCCATTGCTCTTCTCTTTATATATTTCACCTCTCGGCCAAATTATTCAGAGCTATGGAATACAGTTCCACTGCTATGCGGACGACACTCAGCTGTATGTGCCCTTAAAAGCTGATGACAAATCGCAAATCACGAAGCTAGAGACCTGCCTATATGCAGTGAAGAGATGGATGTCAGAAAACTTCCTGCTCCTAAATTCGGAAAAAAAACGAGATGCTGGTCATCGCCCCCGCCAGACAGAGACACCATGATGACCAGGTGACTGTAACCCTCGACAACTGCCTTACTTCTCAAAGCTCAACCGTCAAGAATCTAGGTGTTACTTTCGATTCTACACTCTCCTTTGATCAGCACATCAAAGAAATTACCAAGATCGCCTTCTACCACCTGCGCAATATAGCTAAAATTAGGTCCTTCCTGTCCACCGCGGATGCAGAGATCCTGATTCATGCCTTTGTTTCGTCTAGGCTGGATAACTGCAATGCCTTATTTTCAGGTCTTCCACGTGAGAGCACTAAAAGTCTTCAAATGGTTCAGAATGCTGCAGCCAGAGTCTTAACACGTACAAGAAAATTTGATCAAATTACACCAATCTTAGCATCTCTGCACTGGCTCCCAGTGCATCTAAGATCAGACTTTAAGGTGCTGCTGATGACATACAAAACTGTACACGGCCTTGCCCCGTCGTACATGTCAGATCTCATTAAACCATATATTCCAACTCGGGCATTACGTTCTAAAAGTTCAGGGCTCCTGATAGTTCCCAGGATCAAAAAGAAGTCAGCTGGCTGCAGGGCTTTTTCCTATCGGGCTCCTTTCCTCTGGAATAACCTCCCAGCTGGCATCAGACAATCTGGCTCTGTTGACGCCTTTAAATCTAAACTCAAAACTCACTTCTTCGATTTAGCCTTTAATTAGCCTTGATATCAAGTGTAAGCTTCTTCAGTGGGTCGGTGTCAGTCTCAATGAGTTCCCTTAGTACTAGAGTTACACTGTGCTGCCGACGAGAAACAATCTGTTTATTCTGATCAATATTGCATTTTTCTAACCCTTGTTTTTTGTTTTCTGTTCCTGCAAGCTGTGTCACTCTATACACCCTCTATAGCTTCCTCCTCCTCCTCCTCCTCCTCCTCTCTCTCCTCCTTCTCTTTCTCCTCCACCCCTCTTTCTTTCAGGCTCCCTTCTGATGGGCCGCGGCCCCCCGGGACCATCTACCATTTCCGGGCTCCTGCTGCCTTGAAATACTGACTGATCTGGATCGTCACACCCCGGGCTCTCCTGGATCATTGCTCTCCTCTGTTTCATCATCTCCTCATATCTATATTTCTGTTAACCTTGATGCCTCTCCCTGTCTATTACTAATTATCTTGTGTGGCCTGCCCTCTTCCAGGTCACCATGGTGGACAGGAGGTCGTCTGGCTCGGGCACGACTTGGTGATGCCTCGTCCTGCTCGATCGTCTCCTGGATCCACTAACTTTACATAACTTGTATCAGATTTTCTGTTGATGTAACTTGTAAACTGTGAATTGTTGCTCTTTTCTGTACACGCAACATCTATTGCATGCCTGTCCGTCCTGGAAGAGGGATCCCTCCTCTGTGGCTCTTCCTGAGGTTTCTTCCATTGTTTTTTTTACCCTGTTAAAAGGTTTTTTTTCCATCAACATGTGAAGTTTTTCCTCACTCGAATCGAGGGTCTAAGGACAGAGGATGTTGTTCACTGTACAGATTGTAAAGCCCATTGAGGCAATGTGATTGTGATTTTGGGCTATATATATAAAACTGATTTGATTTGATTTGATTTGAACTCAACCACCCCAGACACCATTTACATGGAAGGGCTAACATCATTCTGGTGGGTCAGGAGCTGCACTCTCAGGGGTAAACCTCGGGCTGGTGGAGTGAATATACATAAATAACTACTGGTACAAATCCCACAATAGTCTCTAGTCACTGCTCTCCTACATCAAATTCCTGACTGTTATATGACGCCATCTCTAAATACCCCAAAAATGTGATGTCATCCTGGCAGTATACATTTCCCCCGTTAAGACACTGAGGAGGTCTTGAACACTCAGTACTGCTCCATCAGTGAGCTACAGTCCACACATCCTGTTGGAGAGGTCTCTGTTGCTACAGACTTCAGCCAGCTCACAACAGCACACTTAGCTCCTCCTCCCTCTTTTGATTGGATGTTGTACCGTCACGTGACTCAGCAGCGCCACACAAACAAGCAAGCAAGCTCAGCCAGCAGCATGCAAGCAACACAGAGACGAGCCAAAGAAAGTCAGAGAGGAAGATGAGCGGTGTGGTTATATCTTCAGGCTGAATGACACAACAAATCAGAACTGAAACAAATCTGCTGAATATAATATGGCTCAGATTTAATTTAATATAATTACCCTTTTGTGTTAACTGTTGTAGGAGACACTGCTCACATACTACTTATATGATAATTAATCACTGGTAATTAATTTTACACTCGTAAATGGGGCACCACCTCCGTGTTTAGTTCTTGGAATAATCCGGAGAAAATTATTCCAAACACCTAACTCTACCAGTTGGCTTGGACAGTTAGAGTCCATTCAAAATCAATTTATTCGGTCTCAATATTCTGAAGTAGTGACTTCTTTGCACGTATCCATTGGTTCTCCACATTAAAATTAAGTTCCAGACAAATGATTATATATGTTTATTGACTAAATAATTTGGGGTAAAATAAATGACATGACAATTTTAGACGAACAACAGATAACAGAAAAGGTAAAGACTGTAATAAGGAAAGTAATAAAGTCGTGTGACCGTCGGTAGATGGTAAAGTATACGGGTCGGGTTATATATATATATTAAATATTACGGGAGTAATTTTTAATACCAACGAGACACTAATCTTAATTCTCTTAAGTTCATAAGATAGAAGTTAGAACTTAGACAGAAGTCAGTACCTATACAGAAGTCAGAACTTTAGACACCACTCATTCTCACATGTGTTGATTCAGCTGCATGAAGACATTCAGCCGGTTTTGTCTGGGAGTCAGGAGGCACTGAAGTTTGGTGTTCTTGAGAGTTCTGGGTTGGACTACGGCACAGCGTGTCGGTCCAGTAGCCAGAGGGAAGGCTGGTACTCTGTTGAGGAACTCTTGGTCCGAAGGCCCAGCAGGGTTTCCGCCTTGGGAGCGCTGGGGGCAGAGTCAGGCCCCGTCCAGACCACAATATTTTTTTTCCGAAAACGCACACGTATTGCATCGAAAAGCGCACTTTTTTGAAAACGGGTCTCAGGGTGGAGAAATCCGAAAACGCTGCCCTCCCGTTTTCATGTGGACGGCGAATCCGCATACTTTCCAAAACGATGACGCGATCGCCCCACCCCACGACGGACTGCATGCCCGTGTTTGTGCCGCAGAAGATATTTAGCCTTTCTTGCAACTTACTCGCCTTGAAGTTGAGTGTGAGTCGCAGCAGCAGTTCGACCTCATTACCGGTCCACACAAACGATTCTGGTTTCCTTGCACTATCCATTTTCATCTTCTTCTTGTTGTGTTCGGTTTCTCCGTCTACTGTCCATTTACAGTGCGCAAGCTTAATGCACATGCTCCGTGTCTTCTTCTCTGTTTTTGGTGAATGTCAAGTTCCTCCTAGAGGCCTGGAATAGGAACTACAGCGTTTTCTGTCATTTTCAGTGGATCCGTATGGACGCAAATATTCTTAAAACGATGACGAGGAAGACGGAGAATAAAAAGATTGTTTTCGCCCGTGTGGATGGCCCCTCAGTCTCGGCTGGGAGCATGCATAGTCTCTTTTGTTGGAGACTCCTTGCAAGGCTTCTGAAGCAGACAATAACTGCAACGTTCTTCATCAAATGATCACAGTCTTGAAAAAGACTTTTCTTTGTTGTTTCAAGTAGTGGTACTTAAGTTCTGATTCTGAAACTAACTCAACTTCTTCTGAATTAGGCGTTGATACTTTAACAGTATATTAAAATCAAAAAGAAAATAATTTGTTTTATTAAAAATTTGATAAAAGTAAAACACTTAAAGTAAGGATTCGATTCGCTTGTCTTAGAGTTTGTTGCCAAAATAAAACTAAAGATTACTTAAAAAAATATAAGAAGGAAAGAAAGAAGAAAAGAGAGTAGTGGGAGATGTGAGGAGAAAAAGTCAGGAGAAGGAGCAGGGAGAGAAGAGAGTGGAGAAGGAGGCAGAGTGTCTGTTTTATGACCTGCAGCAGATGGGCCACATGGGTGGGGGCAGAGTGTCCATCCTTCTGTGATATGAATTTAGGCTCCTAAAAGTTTAATCTAACTATACTATTGTATCTAATGTTTTGAAATCATGTTTTAACCTTCCCAAAACTTCACCATCTTAAAAGTAGAATTTTTGCCTTCGTGAAAAGATGCAACATGACAATGATAACTTATCATTCAAAAGAATTATAACCTGATTAAGACATGAAGCAATAAAATATACAACATATAACAATAAAGTATGCAATACACAGTACAACCAAGAACTTACACATATTCCTTGTAGTTCTATCGTAACAAAACATATCAGACATTTAACTGGCAAATAACACAAGTATTACACAAGAAATGGTGATCTAAAAGTCTCCTTCATCACCGAGGGGAGGGGCTGGTTTCTGTTGACCTCAAACTCGTTAAGTAATGATCTTCATTTGGGCTTGACAATACCATGGGAAAGATCTATTGTATGCCCTTCTTACGCTATTTTGGAATCTACTAAAATTAAGAAGTTGAGATTGTAGTTTATTAGTTATTTAGGACGTATTTGAATTTGGGTGAGGATAGAGACTGCAGTGGGGTTGGAATGTCAGACCCAGGAACAACAACGGTCGTAAATAAAAGTTGGACATGTGAGGTAGAAGAACACACAGATTAGGTTTCCCATCAAGCCTTCCCCCACTAAAGAATGTTCCAGAAGGAGAGAGATGTAGATGAGTAAAACACCTTTAATTACAACATCTGTGTTAGAAACCAGTTCTCTTTTCTTCTGATGTGGAGAAAGAATACTCTATCATGCTTGACCTCGTTTGATCTGAGGAAAAGGGGTTCATCTTCTTTGGAAGGGAGGAAGAAGACCAGATGTGCTTAGTCGTTGTAAATTTCTAAAAGAAGGTCTCTGGTGATCTGTTTATAACAAGAAAAACAACCTTTTCCACCTCTGTGGGGAGCAGTGGTGCCCCCAGGGGGGGGGGGGGGGGGGGGCCAGGGGGGGCCAGGGGGGGCCATGGCCACCCCTGGAAAATTGCTGGCCACCCCACTGGCCCCCCCAGTACTCCCACCAATTTCCTGACTGACTGAGACACTGGCTCAATAGGGAACCAATTTTCTGTTTTTCTGAAACTTGAGGTAAATGTGTTGGATGCATATTGTCTTTTTAATAAAAAAGAGTCCCAATAAAAGCAACCTAGTCACAGACTGAAGCTGAATCTGAGTTGCTGCAAGAAGGACCGTTTTGGTGTGCCACCCCAAGATTTTCACTGGCCCCATCCGGCCCCCTCTATGAAAATGTTCTGGGGGCGCCACTGGTGGGGAGGAGAAGATCTGCCAGGTCAGGAGATGGGGGGGCTTTCAGTCCCATATGCTGGAAAAAGGAGGCGATTTGGGTAAAGTTAATCATGGCCGAAATGAGACCACTTTAAGATGCAAAGAGACAAAGACTTGTGTTCCTACACTGTGAAAGAGATATTGTATGATTACTAGATTTAAACTACAAGTAGATGTACAACAGACTTAATTATCTTATTATTTCACTTGGCCGATTCCAAAAGAGTTTCTGAACACTCTTAGGAAACAAATCCAGACATGACAATGTCTGGAGAAAGATTTTTTGTTACTGTTCTGTTGATTCTGAACAAAAACTTTTATTCTGATGATTAAGTATTTTCTATTTACAAAACTTTGCCCAAATTCTGTTTTGGGTTTTAACTAATTAATACTCCAAAGGAAAAATCACAAAAACACTTAAAAGTCATGAAAATTCATTCAGATTTAACAATTTGATAGAGATGCACCAATTGCAAAATTCTTGGTCGACACCGATTTCCGGTTTTAAAGGAGGTCTGACCTGCCAAAACCGTTTTTTCCTATACCGATTTTCTGTCTAAGAAATAATTATAATCATATAATGGACACCATATTTGTTTGGCTTGAGTACCCTTTCCCAAATTTTATACAAGGACCCCTCTCCCAGACAACATTTTGCTTATATGACTGCAATTAAAACCACAACTAGTGGTAGGCTATACGATGCTATCATAACCCCCCTTTTCAAGAATAAAACATCACAAATAAGAAATAGAGTGAAAGTGTCAACAGTGCCTCCTGAGCAGATTTATTTTCAACACTGACCATAACATTCATTCCAGTTTACAGGTCAATAACTAACATTCAAACAACAACATTCAAAAACGTCCCATCAGTTGCCTGGTACAATGTAATTTATTGACTAACCCTCCAGTACCTCTGGGTACCCCCAGGGGTACTCGTACCTCCATTTGAGAAACACTGGAATAGTTGACTTTCAATGTCACATCACTTTCAATATATTGCAGGCTTTCAAAAACACCTCAACACAAGCAGCAGTTGATAAGACAAAAGAAAACTTTAACTCCATCTAAAAAAATAAAGTGCAATGAAATCTTTGTACTTGAAAATTAAAGCTGGTGCTCCAAGTAAATTGCACCACCTCTTTTAATATTTCAAAATAAAAAGTGCAGCATATAATATCGGATAAAACTAAAATATTAATACAAACAAAAGATAAAGTGCACTATATGTACTTGAAAATGAAAACTGGTTCTCAAAGTAAATTGCACCACATTTCAGGCCTTTGACCTCTCTTGACATCTCTAAATAAAAAAGTGCATCATAATATGGGATAAAAAAAAAAAAAACATTAATACAAACAGGTGGCTTTAGGTTGTGAACAAAGTACTCCGTCCCACTCTCAATGCAATCACTTAACAATCAATGGCAGGTTCTTCTTCACAAACAGAAGCATCTCTTCCTTCTCACCAGAAAGCCTGTTTCTTTTCTCATCTATGACATTACTAGCCAAGCTAAACAAGCGCTTACTATCGCGGTTGGAAACGGAGCAGAGACTGCAGGTTCCTCAGAGGGCTGATCAGGTGTGGGTCTGCTGGCACTGGTGTCCACTGTGTCCAGCTTGTTCAGAAGCACCCTTTTCACTTCATCCTTTACTTCTGCTGAGAAATAGCAGGTTTTGTATCTGTATCAACAGACAAAAGGAATTTTATTTTTATTATATAGCCAGGCAATACATAAATGTTGTGCACTCTGCAAATTACACAAGCAGGCACTAAAAGGCCAACAAAAAACACATTTTTTTGTTTTAATTAATTTAATGTTTTGATATACCCATGCAAACACATTAGTCCATAGCTTAGTAGCAAATGCTTATTCATTTAAGAATAGTAGTGGGCTAATAAACATTATTAGCAGTAAGTTATAACTTGCCTGGGATCCATAGCATTGGCCACAGCGTACAGTGGATTCTTCTCGATGTCTGCAAACCTTCTCTGGACCGCTTCCAACAGCGTGGCTTTGGCAGTGCTCACACCACGGTCTGTATCTGCTGCTCTCCCCAAAAGGCGCTTCAGTGCAGTGATTTCAGGGATGACAACTGCGGCGGTGGCTGACGAGGAGCTAATTGTCTTAGTGAGTTCCTCAAAAGGTTTAAGGATGCTCAACACATTCTCAATTAAACCCCACTGATTTATGCTGAGTATGGCCGTGTTCTGTTGCATATCAGCCCAGGGCACGTTTCTGTTCCAACAGCGACTGCAAAATGTGCTGTTTCACCTCGTGGGGACATCTTGTTGCAAGCGCTTCATGGGTTGACCCAACTCCTCCTGGATAGGGTCGAGTTTTAAATAGGCTAGTGATGAATGTTTAAAGTGCGTGACTATTCCCCTGCCTGTTGCCACAGTGTCAGTGATAGTGCGCTGAGACTGCAGTCCCTCACTCACCGCTAACTGGGGACTTGAAGGACTTGATGTAGCTCAAATCCATCATCCAGCCACTGAGCAGTCAGGCTCAACATCGACATTAAGCTCACGTTAGAAGTCCAAACGTCCGTTGTGAAAACTGACCGGGGATTTAGTGGCGTCCAGCATTTTGTGTATATGACTTGAAACGCTCTCAAACAACTCTGGCAGCGCCTTGTCAGAAAAGTACCGCCTACTTGGTAATTTGTACCGTGGACTCAGGTGTTTCATCAGATTTACGAAGCCTTTATCCTGTACTACGCTAAACGACTGGTCGTCCAGTGCCATAAACGCCATTATTTTCCTAGTGGTGGCGTTGGACTTTTCAGTGTTGATGTCGAACATAGGAGCCACGGTGGAGGGTTGTTGTGGTTGCTGCGACTCTGCTGCATCCCTCCTCTTAGCGGCAGTGTCCTTCTTATATTTGCTAAACAAACCTGGGTGCTTCTTTTCCAAGTGGCGTATTAAGTTTGTTGTTCCAAATGTCTTAGGCGTCGATCCTCCACGGCTTACTTTTGACAAGCAAGCATTACAAACAGCGTGTTTTGGGTTGTCCTGGGGCAAAGTGAAATAAGTCCAAATCAGCTACATGTTTTCTTCCTGAGTCTTGCTAGTTTTTAGCTGTTTTGCTCTGGGCGCGTTGAGCTGCTATGCACTGTGCATGCGGGTCAGTTTGATCGGCCGAAAACCGGAAATTACGACAGTGACCGGCCGGTCACCAATTGGATATAAAACCGGCTTTTTTATCGGCGGCCGATTGATCGGTGCATCTCTAAAATTTGATGATACAGCCACTTTAATTATTAAAACTATTATTACTAACCCCAAACAAAAAAAATGTAGAATAACTAGCAGGAGACCACTGATATGTGGAATGATTTTGGTGACACTACACTCTGAATAATAGTGAAGTTATTGAATATTTTTTGTAGTATCTCTTTTCGGTGTTGCACTTTGTAGACGGTCCCTGCGCCTTCGTCTCACAGACGGCTGACCATACAGACCAGAGTTAATGTCCAGCCGCTCGTTTTGATGAAAATATGGTAGTAGCTCGTTGTCTTCCTTACTATGGTAGGAAAGAGCTGTCGTTTCTGTTTTAACAAGGTTTCACTTCTGAGGTATTGATCTGGGAAGTTCGAATCTGACATAAGTCAGGTACGTATCATGTCAAAACCAGCTGAGCTCGCTTGCTGTGCTGTAAGTTTCGTTCTTCTGTTTTGAGATGGTGCTGCTGTTTGAGAGGCTTTCACATGAGATCATCGTGATGATGAGGCTCCACCTGCAGGAACCGCGGACTCACTGAAGTTACTGTGAGTGACTACTGTGCACTCAGGTGGCTGTAATTCAAGGCAAGCTCGCTACACTGACCGGGCCAGGGGCACAGAGGCCACTGTGGCCGTACAATGATTTTTTTTTCATGGGGCATCAAGGCCAAAGTGTGGGGCAACGGCGGCAATTCCCACCAAATTGTTTGTTGGAGAGTGCCGGAGTGTCTGTTCCAGCCCCTCCCCTCTCTGTGCATGAAAGAGGAGGGGCGCGGGGAGCAGTGCAGAGAGCTCCGGGTCAGCAGCTTGCCTGGAGCAAGGATCGCAGCGCAAATTTGAACTATATCGATATATATGCGATAGGGTCTAATTCCATATCACATTTAAAAATATATCGATATATGTTAAATATCGATATATCGCCCAGCCCTACAGCCCTATAGGGAGACATTTCAGGGTGGACTTTGAGTTAATGGGTCACATGACCTGGAAGCTATTGACTAAAAACACTGAATTTACATGTCAAAAGGTTAGAAATAACCTATTACGAATTTCTACAAAATAGATGTGCTTGTCTTAGTTTTGGAGCCACCTGGTGGGTTAATAGCGCAACTGCATAAATAGATTCCTCTTTACACCCCTCAGCGAAGTAAAACAATCCTGCGCTGGAGGTGGTACATATGAGTGACGCTGCAACCAATGTTTCTGTGTTTAATGTTTTAATGGTTTTTGAAACTGTGAGTTGTGTCAAAATAGTTGAGATCCATTTACTCCTGTCTAATATAAATACCAGTACACACAACCACACAGAGTCATACACTCCTGCCAGACACAAGCACAAGAATAGGGATGGGTACCTTTCACATTTGAACCGATACTCGGTACCTGCGAATCGGTACCGGTATCGGTACCTGTTTTCGATACTTTTTTACGTGTGGTAATTTAAGTTATTTTGTATATAAAAAAATATTTAAAACTTCTGAATTTTGAATATTTGTTTAAGTGTCTATCCATGGTCACATTATGCTTGATTTTTTACGATATAAGTACTAACAATAATCATGGCAACAAAAAATTAACAAAGTCTGCAAATCAAGATAAGAAACTGCTTTCTTTTTTTCAGCAGAATAGAGATATACTCCATGAAAGAACATTATAACATATGATATTGTATAAAATAACATGTAATTATAGTAAAAAAAAAAGAGTAAAGTTGCAGTGGGCTACTATTATAAATATGCACCATACCTAGTTTGAATTATTTGTATCATTGTTATTATTATTATTATTATTATTATTATTATTATTATCATTATTATTATTATTATTAGTAGTAGTAGTAGTACTATTTTTCTGCATATTCTTGACTTTGAATGGGAGCATCTGTAACACTGCAGTTTCTCGTACGGCATCAATTAAGTATTTCTGATTCATATATTATGAAGTCAGTTATTTAAACTTTAATTTAATTAAACAAGTTAACAGTATGGTAGATCGATGTCACATTAACATGTCAGGATCTGGTTATTATAGACACAGATTAAATATTTAACTGTCATGTATCATCACAGTAACAATGTTACATACATTAGCAGCTATAAACACTTGTAAAAACATTATGAAAATACATATTGTGGTTTGGTGCGGACCTGTAGACTGAACGAGAAGTAGTTAATGGTTATAGTCATCAGAGAACGTTACGTTGTTTTTGGTTCGTATCCGTTTCCTGACTTAACTTATTAACTTATGGCACTTTGTAGAAGTGTGCTTTATAAAGTTCACTTCATTGACTCGTATTAGTTCACGGGGCTGAGCTGCCTCCTCCCATGGCGGCGACGTTGACGTACGGTCCAGCGCTCAATGAGGCGTCTTTGTATATACGTCTATGGTGCGACCCACAGCCGGGGAGTTTCAAAATCAGGAGACAGCTGATCACAGCAGTCAGTCCATCACTTCATCCGCGGACGTTAAGATGAGCTACTGGACAGCCGCCGAGATCCAGGAGATGCTAGCGTCTCCTCGGTCTCTGTAGCTGTCTTCGTTGTCCCCTTGTTGTTGTAGCACCAAGCTACTACCGGTCGCTACTTTCAAATTAAAAGCCACCGCTAAGAACCCAGTTCTAAACTCCAATGGGGTGCAATGTAAAGCTCTTATTTTGAAGACAAATTCGTTGTCTTTCTGACAGAGAATGCAACGTACTTTACGTTCAGTCCCTATCCCGTCCATACCATACTTCCACTCTAACTGACGCCCGTGAAGGTGCGTTCAGGTACCGAAATGTGGTACCGATTGACTTCACGTGAATCGATAGTCGGTACTTAGGGGGGAATTGGGTCGGTACCAATAAAAGTACCGATTTCGGTACCCATCCCTACACAAGAAATAGTCATTATGCACAGTCCTGAAATGATTCTGAAGTATATAAAAACTCTGCCTGCTGCATTGTGTTTGCCATTATTACAGTAAAGGAATGTTTAACAGTGATTGAAATAAATGTATTGGAGGTTAGAAATGTAATGAAGGGAATGTTAAATCATTATACTAAGGTTGTGTTGGTGGAGAAAGGGAAGAGGAAATGACACAGCTCTGTGTGGTAAGAAAAAGGGGAAGTGTTACACTCCAGGCTCCGTCTGCCTCTCTGGCTCTGTCTTATTGTCACAATAAGAATTAAGTGCTGAACTTTACTGTAAGTATTATAAAAGGAGGTACAACGGGTTACCATGATTGAAAACAATGTATTGAAGTTTAGAAATCTAATGAAAATCAGTAAAGAGACAGTGTTGAGCTGAGGTCATGAGAAAGTGTTAAAGAACTGATTAGGTCAACATGAGGACAAGAGGAAAGGCCCCAAGAGCAAGACGAATATTTCACAATGAAGCGTTAAGAAATCGTTAACCGTCATCAAGCGACTATTAAGTCATTGAATGGAGAGATGGTTGAGAAAATGTCCTAATAAGGACATAAAACAGAGCCACACAACCCTCACATATACATGTAAAAAAGTTATATCTACACTAAGTTATATCTACACTACTAATGTATCTAAAGTTATATCTAATCTAATCTATTGATAAAAATGCTGATCTCCCAGTAAAACAGTAATTGAAAGTAGAAAAAGCACTTAAGTCCAATACAAAGAGATGTGTCTCACTCAACCAGAATCTGGACACAGTTCGGCTCTGGTTCTGAGTCAATGGGTCACATGACCCGGAAGCTATTGAAGAAAGATGCAGATTTGTGTCGGTGCCGACAGTGAAGAAGGAGGAGAACGAACCTGCTCTGTGTAACCGAAGCTGAGGCGTTAAAGCAGAGTCCAGTAGGTTCCGGTGTCGCTGGTTCTGCTCTGTGGACCGACACAGTTCCTCCTCGTACTCTGCTATCGTCCTTTCAAACAGCGCACATATCTCCTCAGCAGCCGCAGTCAGTCGCTGCTTCACCAACGATCTCAGAATCTGGACTTTAGACATTTTCACACAGTCACACTGTTTACAGCTAGCATGCTAAGCTAACGTGTGTATACTTGTATCTGGCGGGAGATGAGTCTGAGAGCAAACAGCACAAAGTCCATCACACACGTTCATCCAGACTGTCACTACGTCACTACCGTGGACGGCTCATCTCTAATCGATCATCAATAATCACAAGAAAAGCGATCTGAGCGGCGCAGCGCAGTGCGAGCCTCTGACGATTTGCTACGGCAACTCCACTGGGACAAACTTCGCAGCTGCGCGTCTTTTGTTTTCATTCTAACGTGTAAGCATGTCGTTATTTGAATACAAAGAAAGGAATATCTTCAAGAAAAACGTTTGCCGAATGAACAAGAAGGCTCGAATAGTTCAGAAAGTGATGTAGACAGAGTTTCACAGAGTTTATAAAGTGTCTCTTAACTCAACAACTAACTAAATTGAGACATTTTTTAAGGGGGTCTGGGGACTTTCTCCAAGAAGTAGCCTAAATAAGTTACATAATAAGTGTGTTTGATATGAAGAGCACAGCTACCTCTAATTCAACCACTAGACTGATTTATAGGGAACTATCTACATGTGCGTGCTTCATATATACTGTGTAATATAATATAATATAATATAATATGATGTACTACAATATAATGTAAAAGTGACTCTGATCCATTGTCAGATTTGATCTTCATGTTTATTTACATGAAGGTGTGTGTGTGAGTGTGTGTACATGAAGGTGTGTCAGTGTCTGTTCATGAAGGTGTGTGAGTGTGTGTACATGAAGCTATGTGAGAAGTGAACAAATAGAGAAGTGAACAAATAAAAGATGAATCCACAGAAGTTTTTGTGTTATTGAATAAAGTATAAAATAGAACAATAGAGAATAAAAGAGTGGATCTATTTCAGCTGAAAGGTCAGCGCTCTGCACACCAGGGCGTTCTGGGTGAGTCTGACAAAGAGCTACAGAGAAAGTCACAGTTTATAGAAAACTATGCTGATTAAACAGAATTGAGGTTTAGGTTTAAGATGCTTTGAACAGAAAGGTAACTGAGAGGAAACAAAGCACAACATCAGCTGTTCAGACAGCAGCAGCAGTTTTGAATAACTTTATTGACTGATTACAAAGTAGTAGAGAAGGCTGAAGGGCAGAACCAGATGAGAGCAGCAGGTAACAGGGGACAGAAACACAGGAAGTAAAACCAGGTTTTCAAGGTGTTGGACATGATCAGAGTCCTGATGGTGTTGTGATGTTTTGTCCCTGTGGTCTTCACAGTAATGTCTCATCTCAGTGTTCAACTGCTGTTTGTTGCTTCTCTTTGTCACTTTCACATTTATGGACGTCAAATGTAACATTTTCTTTGATCAACTTCTTCAACAGGAAGTGAAGATTTGTTGAATCAGCTGAGAACTGATCATCAATCAATAACTGATACAAACTATTTAAGCTGCTTTCCTTTGTTCTAACTGATGAAAAGATTTGTTGTTTCTTTCAGCTCATTCCTTCAACTTTATTCTGGATCAAATAAAAATATCACATTCAGATCAATACTGTCAACTCTGATTGGAAATCAATCAGCTGATTGATGTCAGTCAATCAGCTGATTGGTGTCAGTCTGACCTCTGACCTGTATCTACAGTACTGACCTTTGACCTTCAGCTCAACTTGTTTCTCCATCAGGATGTCTCCCTCTGTGTTGTGGACTGTGCAGGTGTAGGTGTCTCTGTCAGTTTTCTCTTCATCTCTGTTCAACCTCTGTAATCACTGTCCTGTTGTTCAGGCTGGTCAGAACCGTTCTGATACACATGGACCTTCCCGTAGCCTCCGTTCACCCACTCCACTTTAGCGTCTTCAGGCAGATGAACTGTGGTTTTGCAGGGCAGCTGGACAGACTCCGCCCCTGAATCCACCTTCACCTGGTAGACTGAGAGGACAACAAACCACAACATCAGATGTACAGACAGAGTGGGTTAGGGTTAGTCTCATCCTTCTCTTGTAATCCCAGACCTCACCGTCTCATCCTCTTATCTACAGTACTGACCTCTGACAAGCAGCACCACTGTGTTTCTCCCTGTTGTAGACAGTGCAGGTGTAGGTGTGTCTGTCTGTGTCTGTGGTGTATTTTAGAGTCAGACTGAGGTCTCCAAGTTTCGGCAGGTTTCTCTTCATCTCTGTTCGACCTCTGTAATCACTGTACTGTTGTTCAGGCCGGTCAAAGCCATTCTGATACAGTGACGGAGCGCTTTTGAACGCTGCGCTCTCATTGTTCCGGCGGAGCCAAGCTCCGTCCAAATGGTTTCCCCGCAGACTGCATCTCGCGGTCCAGCAGTGACACAAACTTTTGCCCGTTTCCCTGAACTCTGTTAGCCCGCCATAAGTTGTCGAGGGTGCACACTCGGCGCCTACGCAACACACACACATACACACACACACACACACATACACACACACGCTCACCTGCTGTTGCTGCGGATGTCTGTCTTGGCTTCATGGGCCGAGCGGAGGCAGTCCCGGATCACGTCATAAATAGCGCTGGGTGGTGCACTTCAATGGGTCAGGTGACCACAGACTATACTAATATTATTGTTTGTGTTGAAAGTATTGTGAATTGATGTGTTCTGTGTGAACAATGGCACAGCCATATGCATGGTTGTTAGTGCCACACTACTGGAGTAGAAGTGCATGGGGTTTTTGTGTTTTGGTATTCTGTTTCCCAGTTTATGTTTTGAAACCCCTGTGCTGGGTTAATTGGTTTGCCCGGGGGAGGGGCCAAGGGGGTATTTAAAGGGAGCTCAGCTCACTTGAGAGAGAGCATTTGGCTGAGAGGTGTGTGAGACCTAGTTGCTGCCGTGATTTCTGTAAATATTTTACTCTTCGTCCTGTTGTAAATATTCCTGCCACTTTGCTTTGCCACCTGTGGGTATTTGTCTTCGTTCTTGGTGTAAATAAAAAAAATCACCATACTAAAGTTTGCCGACTGGGCCATCATCTGTCCACCTCAAAGCCTGAACCTGGACAGATACAGATGGACCTTCCTGTAGTCTCTGTTCCTCCGCTCCACTTGAGCGTCTTCAGGCAGGTGAACTGTGGTTTTAGACTGAGAGGACAACAAACCACAACATCAGCTGTACAGACAGCAGCAGGAACTGTGGTGGTAACATGACCTCACTGTCTCATCCTTCTTTTATAATCCCAGACCTCACTGTTGACAGTATGTCTCAAACCGCTTGTTTAGTCATGACGTAGCAACCTTCCGCTAATATTGTTTCCGGGTCCAAGCTGGGTCCAAGCCTTTACTGTGGTGGCAGAGGCACACGTCTTTTCAACATGCCACAGTACTGTGTCCCCTGTTTAAGTAAACTACTGGTATTCAGTTGTCATTCTACCGCTTCCCTTGCGATGAACAAGAGAAGAGGAAATGGCTGCAGTTGATACGGTAAGTTACAATTCTTATACGAATAAAGAAAACCAAAAGCAGTGTTTTCTACCTAGCTAACGTTAGCACCCACGCGGATACCCCTAATATAACTTAGGTTATGGTTTAAGTTAGGGTGTTTGTTGTTATGAATTCACATCTTTGTGTTTCGATCTTCAGCACTTTTCTAGCTAGCCGCCTCAGCTAGCTATCTTCGTTAGCCCTGAGCGAAGATAGCTAGCTAAAGCGGCTAGCTAGGCGGCCACCCTCATGTTTCAACCGAAACATGAAGATGTGGGTAACGTTAACGTTAAGTAGCATGAAAAACCCTATAAAACCCATAGTATATATTAGGGGTATCCGCTTTGATAGCATCTGTGCTGCCCAGTTCAATTTAGCTAATCATGGGTATCAGCAAAGGGCTGGAGTAGCTAATGTTACAGGTTTTTGTTCTAACCAAGGAATGTCATCATGTTACCTGTTTAAATCCTGTCCTAACCAGTTCTCAATAACATTATGTACAGTATATACCGTAAAATACCAAATAATAGCCGGGGCGTTTATTTGTTTCAACCACATAACAGATAAGACAATTTGGGACAGGCGTTTAATTCCTTCCTCTCAAAAATCCGGAATGAAAATGTCACAAACTTCGCCAGCTTCTCGGTGAATTATCTGGCATCCCTCTGCAAGTAAAGTTGTTGCGGCGGAGGAAACGATTCAGCCGACCAGCACCCGCTGCCAACTCCTCATCTCTGCTGTCACTCACGGTGGCGTACATTTGTTTCGCCCTGATCATTTTGCGGGACACTCTCTCGTGGAGTGCCCGTTTGCTGATAACTCATCCCCGCATGTTTATCTCAAGCTCCTCTCTAGCCTTCTTCCTCCCTCCAGCAGGCAGCCTGGCCCTGTTGCTGTCCTCCTCAGACAGATGCTGAAGCTCAGTTTCTCTCACTCTCTTGGGGTCGACAGAGAAACATCTAGCGGCTGCTTCTCCCGAGTTTTCCTCTGCATATTTTGCGACAGAAAGTTTGAATTTCAAGTCGTACTTTTTATTTTTTTGCTGCACCGGAGCCATGGTGATCATCAGTGTGATACTGACTGACAGAAAGCAGAATATTACACACTATTTTTTAACTTCTGCACTATTTTATGTCTTAGATTTTTAATTTTGTTTTCACTTTTAGTTGCGTGTTTCTTTTTTCTATTTATATTGTTTGAGCATTGTTAGAGGGAGCCTCAGATTTTAGATTTTCATTGTCGATGGCTGCTTCACTGTAATTGTTGTGCACATGACTAATAAAGAACTTATGTAATGATGATCAATTTCTTTCTTCTTTCTTTTTAACAGGCGTGAAAACTTCACTCCAAACTGCAACTCCAGAGTGTGCAGTTGGCACTTCCCCAATGGCAGGAAGTGAACAATAACAGACTAATCTTCAGTGCTAGGATACATGTGGAGCGATCCATTTAGAGGCTGAAATTGTTTGGCATTTTGCACCACATCCCATACCAGTTCAGAAAAAACATCAATAAGAATGAACTAGAGCTGCAACAATTAGTTGCACAACATGAATGATACTTTTTTATTTTTACTACATGAAGCTAATAATACTTGCAAACTTGTACTACTGATTCTTTAACTACATAATGCTAATAATAATTGCGTTCTTTTACTAGATTAAGCTTATAATACTTATGTACTTTTACCACATTAAGCTTATGATACTTGTGTTCTTTTACTGATTATTTAACTACATTAAAACTAAGAATACCTATGTACTTTTAGAATTAACTGATTGTCAATGTTTGTTGAAACTTGTTGAATAACGCTGATTCATGCCTGTTAAGGGAGAGACAGGTGTGCTTTGTCCCCCTTTGGGCATCTTCCCATTTTCCTGTTCTTAATTGTTTGTTTTGAAAACCTTTTAATAAAAAAGTAATACCAACCAACAACAAAAATGTGTTCTCTTCGTTTATATCCAGTAAATTGCACTGTGAAGTCCCAAAACTTAACTTATTATAACACATATCACAATTAATTAAAAGGACATTGGTAAAGATCATTGGTCTTTCAGGGTGATAATAACAATAATAATAATAATAATACATTTGTAATGCACTTTACATTAAAACACTTTTGACCAGATTTAGAGCAATATTTGTGAACTTTGTGATATTAAGTTATTATGTAAAAATATAATTTCAGTGTTACATCTTAATGTTAAATATTCTCTGTCTCTTTGGGGTCTTTCAGGATCACACTGAGGCAACATGGAATTTGCAAATAAATAAATCAAACATATAAAACAGTGGTTCTTAACCGGTGGGGTCCGCCCCCCTGGGGGGGCGCGGACACTCTCCCGGGGGGGCGCGAGTAGGCTACCGGATGGGAGGAAAAAAAAAATCTGGAAAAAATAAAAAATACAAAAATCACAAAAATTCCCCCCATGTCGACATGCAAGTGGTTGGACTATTAAAACACACATACAAATCATCCTTCTGGCGATTTTTATGTCAAAAGCGTCTACCGACAAATCTATCTTTAACTGGTGTTATTGGAGACTTTTGTGGTGTTTGGAGACTCTGACTTGAAAGCACGTATTGCTCTGCAGTTACTGTGCTCAACGAGCAGCGGGTGCTGCCGTGAGTCCCTCCCCCGTCCAAAAGCACTCACAGGCGGTCAGTCTCTCAGTACCTCCCGCAGCAGTCCAGTCTGCAATCGGAGCAGAGAGGAGACGCACAGCACTCTGCGTCCAGGATGCGCATGGCCGCCGCCGTCCCTGCCCAGGCTTACAGAGCGGGGTGTAAATGTAACTTATATTACCAAATAATAGCCGGGTTTCAATTAACCACAGGGTCCCTTTAAACGCAGAGTACAGGTGTATATTTTGATAAATAACCAAATAAATGTCTAATTCATTTATTTTTTTTAAATCAAGAAAGAAGACGTGACCACTGACACTGCACGTTTTTCTTCTTCGCTTTCTTCACATATTGTGCTTGCTTCCTGTCAGTCAGCATCACATTAATGATCGCCATGGCTCCGGTGCAGCACAAAATAAAAAGTACGACTTTAAATGATGCAGAGGAAAACTCGGGAGAAGCAGCCGCTAGAAGTTTCTCTGTCGGCCCCAAGAGAGGGAGAGATGGGCGAAAAAATCAAACTGAGCTTCAGCGTCTGTCTGAGTAGGACAGCAACAGGGCCAGGCTGCCTGCGGGAGCGAGGAAGAAGGCTAGTGAGGATCCTGAGATAAACATGCGGGGATGAGTTATCAGCAAACGGGCACGCCACGAGAGAGTGTCCCGCAAAATGATCAGGGCGAAATAACCTGCAATGAACCAGCTTTGGGGGAGGCCCGGCTTGCAAAAGGTTGAGAACCCCTGATATAAAATATCTAACAAAGAGCGTTTGAACTGGCTTGAAATTACAAATAGCTCCTTTAAACACAAGCATCGTCTTCAAGAAGTGCAGATGTGCTCAGTGGAATCTACCAGTAAGAGTCTGACATCATTACAGACATGGTTCCCACACAGAGAGACCGTTCTGTTAAATAATAAGATCCATTTTGTTACCAAAAGTTGGAAGAAGAGTTTGGAGTTTACCACGAGGATTTCCAAAGTCATGCCTCAATATTTAACTGATTCTGAGGATCAAAAGGTGACCTCTCACCAGATTTCAGAGTGAGACTTCTTGAACAGGATTTGTGTTTCTGGTTACAAAACTGATCTTATTATTTAACAAAATGGTCTCTATGTAAACATGTAAATATAGGTCCAAGTTAAAAAGATCCAGAATTCCCCTTAAACCTCACAAAATCTCAGACAAGTAAACACTCCGTACAGAAAACATTCTGTACTGTGTCCACCAACAAATCATTGAATAAACACCAGAAAGACATTCTGTTGTTTGTGAATTCTTCATTAGACAAACTGTCGACACAACACTGGTGGTACGAATAGGACGCTCAACTGATCTGACAACAGACACACAGAGTCCCTGAAACCTCTGCTGGAAAGACAGGATAGAAGAAGAGTTCGGAGGTCTGAGGACGGGATCGAATCATCATACTTTTTCAATACGCAGTAATTCGAAACATGTTTGCTTCTCGTGGAACAACAATATCCAACTTCCTAGTGTGTCAGTATTTAGACAACATGTTAACTCTACAGACACATTTGTAATTAAAGCTACAAGCAGCGATGACCGGGCCCTTGCAGTCCCTGCGCGCCGGGGCTTGTTCATGCAACACCTTCCGTTGCGGAAGTCGTTTTATTTATAATTCGGTGGCTTGCTCCCGCTGGGATGTAATAATGAAGTTGAAAAGTAAGAGGGATGAAACAGCTAAAAACAGTGAACAGCTTAAAAGCTGAACAGTTTCTCCAGCTGAACATAAAGCTGAATGTATGAAGCTGAAAAGGCAGAAAAAAATATACATTTATATATTGAGTCATAGGAGACATTGCTGAACTTTGTGATGTTGTTTATATTTCTGTAGCTCAGTCTGGAGCTCTCCGAAACAGATACGCAGGACTTCAATCTATCTGGCGGACAAACTATATGGGACTTAGGAGCAAAAATGCACTTTCCTTGATTTTAGTGCACCTAGCTGTGGAAATTCAGGATGACAATAGATTTTTTAAAAATTTCGCCAGGTGTGTCAAGTCAAGTGTGGTGAGTTTTGGGGTATGTTAAGGCAGTGAAAATGTCAATAATAAGAATCATTCAAGAAAAGTGCTGAACTGTGTTGTTTTCACTGGTCTCATCCCATTCTTCAGTCTGAGTATCTGGAGTCTTCAGTCCTGTCTTCAGACTCTGGTAAATGTCTATCTGGATTTGAGATTCTGGCTGGTTCTGGTTCTCCTCAGGCCTCTATCAGCTTCTGTTTCCATCTGTTCAGCTGAACCTCTAAGTTTGGCTATGATGAAGCTGTGATGTGTTACAACGATCACACTTGTGTTTATTGAACGTGCCACGCCAGGTGAATGTTTTCTCACAACTGCTGCAACAGAAGTATTTCTCTCCTGTGTTCACGGCCATGTGTTGGGTCATACTTCTATTATGCTGGGAATCAATTTGGATATTAATTGATTATTAATTAAATTGTTATTTTTAGTTAATTAAATTGTTGTTGTTAAATAATGAAACAAAGGTTACTATGATTCATTAATGAACAAGGGGCACCACCCTGAAGTCAGGGATCATTAATCAAATGATATGCTTCTAGTCTCAAAGCCTGAAGTTAATAAAGAATTGTTTATTATGACAATATAAATAATTAGATGAGGTGGAAGGCGTAAACCCAAACACTGACCATCTCAACCTGCTGTTATTATAATATGGGATTGTGCAAAATAATCACAGATGCTGCTCAGTTAAAATCAAAAGTGTTTATTAAAGCTTTCTCCAAAACACAAACCACCTACTTTAACAAACATCATTGTTGATTGTCCTTTACAACTAGCACTACAAAAACATAAGCAAAACCAAAACTAACATAAAGATGGAGATATAAGTGTGTGTGTGTGTGTGTGTGGTGTTCTACTGAACATGGCTTGAGAAGTCATGTTCACCAGATCTCGTTGAAGATACTACAGGAAACGCTGAACGTGACTTGGTGAAGTCACGCGAGAACAAGAATTCCGAGGCGATAATTCCAATTCTGAAAAATAGCTGCAATGAGTGTTTTTGACCAAAGCTGATCATTTCACGAGCACGCAAAATTTGAACAAGATGGCAGTTACGTAGTCTTTGGCTTCGTGTGCAGTTTAATTGCATGTGAGCAGGAGCGGAGTGGCAATCGGGACGATCGGGAGCTTTCCCGGTTGGCTGACTGGCCGATGAATTCGTGCAAACCAGCCCACAGATTATTCTGAGCGGCTGTGAAACCTATGAGGCTCATCGAACTTATTGACGTTGTTTAAATTATCTGCGATTATCTCTTTGAATGAAAGAGCAGTCCAACCAGGCTCACTCTCTATATCTCATCATGGTTACCCTGCACTCATCTCTGATCTCTCCCATCAATCTACTGATATTATCTTAATTCAATTCTTGGCCGGTGGCGGGCCAGTGCAGTCAGAATTGTCTCGGTGGATTTTGGTGCCCCACTCTGCCCCTGCATGTGAGGTGAATTTGGAGGGATAATACCCACAGTTCCAGAAAAAGTAGTCGGGCTACCAAGAGAATTCTGCTTCTGATGTCAATAAAAGGGGTTATCGACACACAGATCTTTTGTTACAACGGGATTATTCACTTTAAGTCTCCTACAGACCACTCATAAGATTACGTGTGTGTTACCTGGGATGTGTATGTAAGTGTGTGTGTGTGTGTGTGTGTGCAAGTTATTAAAAGGAAAGAAGCTAAGTGAGCGCTTAGCAGACAACAAAGAATAATACAACTATGTGGTACACAGCGTCCGTCTCTCCCTCAACCAGCGACCGGCAAGCAAATCAAGGTTTGTTTATCGTCCACTGATTGAGCCAGAATATGACGTACTGTGGTCTAGGGCTACAACTAATAATTATTTTGGTTGTCGACTAGTCTATCTATTATTTTTACGATTAGTCGATTAGTCACGATTATTTTGGCAGCATCTGTTTTGACCTTGGTTTTACCTCATATTCTCAGAGCAAATTTAAAAACCCATGAAACATGCATTTGAAAACATAATATTTTGAAACACAAGTGGATTTTTAATATATCAATTGAACTAATAATACTAATCATTACATTTCCTAATTGATTACATATCTTACAAATGAATTATTATTATGTTATAAATCATTGCATTAAGGGGAGTTTTACTATTCAGTGTTTTATCAAATTTATATTTTTACTGTTTTGTACTGACTTCACATCCTACACATTAATTATTACTGATATTGTTGCTGTCAGACAGTTCACATTATTAACCAACGAATGTATTAAAGAGTTCGTCTCCAGCTGGCCTCTTGTCTGATGACACATGGGGCAGCACAACCACACTTGTTGTTATTCGAGATCTGCTGCATTTTTAATAAGTATGAATTTTCATTTTTTTGTTTCACACTAATGGATGAATATGTCTAAAAAATGCAAATCCATTTCAGTTTGATTTGCTTGTCGGTTTGTAGGCTATTTCTTTAAATACCTCAAAATAATGACTGTATTTCGACTGTGGCTTGCTATGGCTCAAATCTTTTTTTTTTTAATGATGATAAATAATAATAACAATAAGAAATACGACGCACTGACGCACAAATTTCACATCGACAAAACTTTTATCGTCGATGTAATCAATTACGTCGACGATAAAAATTTGTTGACACAAAATTTGTGCGTCAATGCGTGGTATTTCTTATTGGTGAGGTGAAGTTGGAGGGATAATACCCACAGTTCCAGAAAAAGTAGTCGGGCTACCAAGAGGATTCTGCCTCTGAAGTAAATAAAAGGGGTTATCAACACACGTATCTTTTGTAATAATGGGATTATTAACTTAAGTCTCCTACAGATCACTCACAGCATTATGTATGTGTGCTACCCGGGATGTGTATGTAATAGGGGTGGGAATCTCTTGGCATCTCATGATTCGATTCGATTTTGATTCAGAGGTCAACGATTCGATTTTAAATCAATTCTCGATGCATCAAGTTTTTTATGTACATTTCCATGCAAGATTAAAAAAATAATAATTAATTAAATCTGAGTTTGCTAATCACTTCCTACTTTTTTCTCACTGTGTGACTACTTGGTACTTTCAAAACAAAGTATTTGTAATGATCCACACTTAATTTACTTCCAATATTTAATTAATAAAACAAATGAAAGAAATGTGGCAAGTCAACTGGAAGGTTACATTTGCTAGCAAACATCCAGCTTTGCAAGGAACCAAAAGGAAAAGAAAAGTGTTCCTGTAGCAGCATACATGTGGTACATTAATACAGCTGCAGCTGGTCGACGGTCGATTAAGGTGTTTGTATCACAGGTTGATCTGGACGTCTCACACTTTGCCACAGCTGACTGACCTCACGCTGAGTTCGGGCTGGATTTCAACATACTGTGCGGGCTGTTTGACAGTGTACAGTTTTCACATCAACTTGGATTCAGCTTAATAACGATGTATGCGGCTGGGAACGACGGCTTTAAGTAACCATTTGAACGCACGGCGGAATGACAGAAATACCCGATAGTTAGTTACAGGTGTTGCAAGTTAACCTGGACGCTGCGCCCTCAACGCCACAGCTAACAGCCAACAGCCATCTCCACGCAGCGCTCGAGCCGCTCGGCGTGAACAAATGCCTCAGACGTTCCACCCATGAGTTGTTTGTGAGTACAGACATTCACGAGACATCCCATGTTATTTGTTGTGTGCACGCCGTCAACTGTCCGGGCGCTGCACTTCCAAGTTCCGCCTTTTGCGTTTCGTCAACACTACATTGTCAATTAACATGTGGAAAATAGATTTTTGACATTTGTGAATCGATTCAGAATCATCCATGTCTGAATCGTGATTCATCTAAGAATCAATTATTTTTCCCACCACTAGAATGTAAGTGTGTGTGTGTGCGGATGTGTGTGTTAGTAAAAGGAAAGAAGCTAAGCGAGTGCTTAGCAGACAACAAAGAACAACACAACAACTACGTGGTACACCGTCTCCCTCAACCAGCGGCCGGCAAGCGAATTGAGGTTTGTTCATCGTCCACTGATCGAGCCGGAATACGACGTACTGAGATCACACACGGCGGCAAAACTACACAAGCTATCCACTGAGTACATCAGCATGAAAGAGCTCCTAGTGAGCGTAATAAAACAGTTAGCACACAGTACAGTCAACCATCGGTCCCTTCACAACATAGGCACAACAAAAACACGCTATATACTATCTGTTTCTGCCCAAACAGAAGACTCTTACTTGGGTCGCTCATTGTGACTAGTGTGTGTCTGACTCGAAACTCCAACTCGTTTTGATTGTGAGTGGGATCAGCTGTAGTGTCCTAACAGCTCATGAAGGCAGGCTGCTATCAAACAGTGGGACCAATCAGATGGAACGACCGGACCTCGGTGGTTCCGTTTCCTCCTGATGATAATTTCTTTCTTCTGCAGGTGGTGAGGAACGACTGGGTTGTGCAGCGTTCCTCTATGGATCCAAAATGATAATAAAGCATATCAAAACCAAAAACGCAAGTAAAACAAAAAAAGTCTCTGTCTAGTCCAGGGAGGAGGGAACTGAAGCTGAGGTCAAGCAAAGTGAAAAGCGTTGATCAAACCACACCCTCACGGTAACTGCTGAATAAAACCGGAGTCTCTTCACAGCATCACGTTACCCTGGCAATGCGACATGCAGAGGGGTCTCCTGACCTTTAAACTCTGAGTGATGTCATGGTCATCCTGGAGGAGTTTTTATGGCCCTTTGCCACTTTAAACCAATTGGGAATAGGTGAAAGCTTTGTGGGTGGGTCATACCTTGAATTACACCTTTTGAGACCTTTTGGGTGTTGGCTCAGTTTCGTTGTTCATAAATTTCTCCAGTTGATAAGGCCCTAGTAGTTAGGCTTTTGATTTTAATTACAGGCCTGAGCCATGTGGCATGAGGCCCAACACTTTATTTTTTAACACTTATTATTTAATCATTTACCACATTCAGAGCAAGGACATGTTTTTTCTCCTGTGTGAATCCTGATGTGTGTGATAACATGTTGCTGTAGGCGGAATCTTTAACCACATTCATCGTAACTGAACGGGTTCTGTCCTGTGTGAATCTTTGTGTGGCTGATAAGATGTTGCTGTTGGCTGAATCGTTCACCACATTAAGGACAAGTAAATGGTTTCTGTCCTGTGTGAATCTTTGTGTGTCAGATAAGATGTTTGTTCGGATGAATCTTTTACCACATTCACCACAACTGAACGGTTTCTCTCCTGTGTGAATCCTTGTGTGTCTAATAAGATCTTGCTGTTAACTGAACCCTTTATCACATTAAGGACAACTAAATGGTTTCTGTCCTGTGTGAATCTTTGTGTGTGTGATGAGATGTTGCTTTCGGATGAATCTTTTACCACATTCTGGACAACTAAATGGTTTCTCTCCTGTGTGAATCTTTGTATGTGTGGTAAGATCACACTTTCGGATGAATCTTTTACCACATTCACCACAACTAAATGGTTTCTCTCCTGTGTGAATCTTTGTGTGTATGGTAAGACTGTGCTTTCGGATGAATCTTTGACCACATTCACCACAACTGAATGGTTTCTCTCCTGTGTGAATCTTTCTGTGTGTGATAAGACTGTGCTTTTGGATGAATCTTTGACCACATTCACCACAACTATGAGGTTTCTCTCCTGTGTGAATCTTTGTGTGTCTGGTAAGATCGTGCTGTTGGCTGAACCTTTTACCACATTCCTGACAAATAAATGGTTTCTCTCCTGCGTGAATCCTTCTGTGTCTGGTAAGATGTTGCTGTTGGCTGAATCTTTTACCACATTCACAACAACTAAATGGTTTCTCTCCTGTGTGAATCTTTGTGTGTGTGGTAAGATCGTACTTTCGGATGAATCTTTTACCACATTCACCACAACTAAATGGTTTCTCTCCTGTGTGAATCTTTGTGTGTGTGGTAAGATCGTACTTTCTGATGAATTTTTGATCACTTTCACCACAACTAAATGGTTTCTCTCCTGTGTGAATCTTTGTGTGTGTGGTAAGATTGTACTTTCGGATGAATCTTTGACCACATTCACCACAACTGTAAGGTTTCTCTCCTGTGTGAACCTTTGTGTGTCTGATAAGATCGTGCTGTTGGTTGAATCTTTTACCACATTTCTGACAAATAAATGGTTTCTCTCCTGTGTGAATCCTTCTGTGTCTGGTAAGAACGTGCTGGTAGTTGAATCTTTTATCACATTCACAACAACTAAATGGTTTCTGACCTGTCTGAATCCTCTTAAAAATCCTCAGTTTTGAGTTTTTTCTAGATCTTTCACCACAGTCAGAGGTAGTAAGCTGTTCCTTGTCAGCACCATATCCTACACCACTTACAGCGACTTCAATGTTTTTATGAGAGTTTAAACTTGACTGAGGTTCTTTGGTCTCACTCCAGACATCATCATTGTCTTCAGCGTGAGGTTCAGGAGAGTCTTTAGCTTGAGGTTCAGGAGAGTGATCTGTCGTGTCTTCAGTCCCTGATTGTCGATGTCTATCAGGAACTGAGTTCCTGGCTGGTTCTGGTCCACTACAGTCCTGTCCATCAGCTTCTGTTTCCATCTGTTCAGTTTGTCTTTGATGAAGCTGTGAGGACTGAGGTTTCTCTTCATCATCATCTTCATGCTTCACAGGAATAAGAGTGATTGTGAACTCAGTGATATCAGCTTCCTCCTGCTTAATCCACAGTTTCTCCTGTTCATCTTTAATGTGTGGGGGATCTGGGTCCTGCTGGTCCAGACTGGAGCTCCACTCCTGCTGCTCGAGAGAAACCTTTTTCTGACCAAACAACAGCTGCTGGACATCTGCAGGACACAAGAGACAAAAAGACGAATGTTACGCCGCCAGAAAAAGTTCAAATCAAGTTGATATTTAGACAAATACTGGAGCAGACAGGTAACCCCACATTGTTCCACTGAACATCATGACAAATGACAAACCTTGATGAATTCAGTGTGAAAATGTAATATGGTTTGGATATTTCATTCTAAAAAATAAATCAAAAGCTAGAGCCCTATAAAATCTGTTATTTTTTCCCCAAATTCCGTTTTTTCCGTTTTGATTTTTGTGAATTCCATTTTTTTCCATTTTAATTTTTGGGAATCCTGTTTTTTTCTTAATCTTTTACTCTTTTTATACTACCCCCCCAAAAAAAGTTTTTAATGTAAATGCCTAAAATGTCCACAAATTAAATATAAATTATCTTAAAGTTATTGAGGTAACACACACATTTCCTCAATACTGTGCCGTACAGCACATTAAAGTGCATCAAAAACATTACAATACAGTAGAATATTTTGTGTTTTTACTGGTTTCATTTGGGTTTCATTGCATAATAACATAGTCAGCTCAGGCGGATCCAGTAAATGTTTGCATCCGTAAATTGTTCTGGAAATTTAAGTTGTAAATATTAAAAAAATAGCAGAGATGACCAACAAAATGAGAAATTATACTTGTGATGTTATGTCAACTTAGCATACCAGCTAGTAGTGAAAACACCAACCCTTCCCCTGTCATCTGAGCTCCCAGCACAGGCAGAGTCAGGCTGTGGCTAACTAGCTAACAGCAGCTATTCAATTCAATATCGATTTATAAAATCCTCTGAATCAATTCGGGCAAGCGACCCCCGCTGTCCCTCCCTGGACCTCTCGGTCCCCGCCTCCATCAGCTGGAAGCGCCTCGCCCGCGACCTCACTCGAGGGTCGGAGGGTCGGAGCTGCAGAGGCGGGTAGCCGATGTCTGAGGCATCGCTCTATCGGAGACAGTAAACTCTCAGCGCAGCCGGTCTCACCCTGGCCGCTGCACCGTGCGCCCGCGAGTAGCACTCTCCTCTGGGGAGGGAGGGGGGTCGTCGTCAACGTGTTACCCCCTCGCGTCTAGCCGGAGGGCGGAGGGACCGCGGTCATGTCTCTTTAAGTCAGACAAAAATGTACAACTGCCAACTCCCTGAATGAGGAAAACAAATAATTCCTGCATGGTCTCTGCAGCCCACCCACTGGTAACACAGCGCTCCTACAGGCGGTTCAGATTCTGCTCCTTTCGAAAGGAGTCATTATCACAGGCCAACCTCCTCTGCGCGGTGATAGGAGATATCAGAGCTCGACACACAATTGCCCTGTTGTTGGTGTATAAATCAACAGTGCCTATATTCTGTCCCAGCTATAGAACAACAGAAGAGACTGTGGTTGTGTTTCATTGTTATTGTCAATGTGCCTGCTGCGGTTCGTGCTAGCTTGTGTGTGTATGCTAACCACTACGCGTCGGACTGCTTTAGTGACGAGTGTCAGTAAAAAGCTGTCTTTGCCTCGAAACTGACCCTCCTAAAAGGATCAGTCTCAACCATACTGGACCCAGCAACTGCATCAGCGATAAGTGTCGCCGCGGTTTGATAGTATTTACAGTTGCCTACGAGTATGATGAAGTAAGCTGGAAACTGGCTAACTAGTTAGCTCCACTTTGGTCCGCTGTGCAATGGCGTTTGAAGCGAGTTTAATGTTAATATTACGATGGAGCTTGGTTGTCAAGGTAAAAAGTCTGGAAACATGTGCAGACTGGAGACAGAGACGATGCGAACAGTGTATAACAGTTTGGAGACGAACACAGCTTTTGCTAGCTGTTAGCCATTAGCTACATGGCAGTAGCTGTAACATCACATACAAACAAACTAACATTATCCAGCCAAACAAACCATTCTGAAAAGTCCTGCTGCAGCCGCAGAGTCTACTTCTTCCAGAGCCTCTGCTTCTGGGTCTGATTCTGGGTCAAACTGGTTTGGTTGAACGAAAAAAATCTCTGCGAGCCATAGTGTTACATCCACCGTAAACATCAGCGCATGCTACCGTTAGCATAAGGGGATTCCCCTCCCTGTGAGTGACGTAGCAGGCAAGGCTCCCCAAGTAGGCGCAGGCACACAAACAGAGTGCTGTGAACAGAGCTCAGCAGAGCGACTTTTAGACTGCTGGAGTTCAGGACCATGGATATGTTTGGGGCAATTCATATTGAATACAGAGTTGTTGGACCTCTGACAGCTGTGTGAAATTGATAAAAACCAGTATAATATGGGACCTTTATGGGGCTACTTATTGTTGTTACTCATAGGGCTGGATCTGGACAGGAACTTGTGTCACTATTCTGCCCTTTCACACCGCGAGACAAGTTCGTGCATCTGAGTGTCGCGATTTCGGTTTCGATACGTGTGTCATTACAGCCCTATTAAATATTTGCGCTGCCATACTCGTACTTCTTTGACTGCAGGGTTGTCAACTCTTAATCGTGTCTACTTGCGCAACGTGAATAGAAATAACCGTGAACGCGTGGCACCCAGCCAGAGTCTGCAGCTTCCAGCGCTACCTGAAGCGAACAGGTGCCCAGTTCTTAGCTGCGTAGCATCTGTCCATCTGTCTCCACTGAGTGGCAGCTTCTTAACAGGTGTGTTAAAAACAATAGATCTGTCTTGCCACTGTTGAAGAAATCATTCAAGTCCTGTTGAGCAGTTTGCTGCGGTAATGTGTTTTATCCAAAGAATATGTGTTCTCATGTGGAAGAGGAACGTTTGTCTGGGGGAAACTGCACGGGGGGAACCAAATCTGGGTGGCACAACAAGTTGCCGCCCCCCCCTCCCCACAGACTGAGTTCCCCCGTCAAAGCTGTAATGTAAACAAAAATGTAAGCATGGCGAAGCGGCTGCCCACCGCTCCGTCTTCGCCTGCGAAAAAACTGAGAGACTCGACATTAACAGTTCCCGAACGACTTTGATGTGTCAGGTGCACTGTTGTTTTGCAAAGAAGCCGACCTGAGAAATCATAATTAAAGGTGTAACGTTAATGCGTTAGAGTTAGCCACCTGTCCGATTCATATTATCGGCATATCACCAGAGTGACTGTTAACTGCTGCTAACAGTAGCTGCTGTTAGCTAGCTGGCCCCGTTAGCCACAGCCCTCTTAGCTGACTCTGCCTGGGCTGGGAGGCTTCTCTGGATCTGCCTGAGAGCTGACCATGTTTTTATTTAATGAAACCCATAAAAACACAACACATACTAACGTTACTGTATGAAGACATGATGAAGTCAAAATGTTTTTGATGCACTTTACTGTACGGTACAGTATTGAGGAAATAAGTTTGTCACCTCAATTAATTTAAGGTAATTTCTATTTAATTGGTGTACATTTTAGTCATTTACATTAAAAACACACTGTTTTTGGTAGTATAATAAGAGTAAATCGGGATTCACAAAAAATAAAACGGAATTTGGGAAAAAATAAAACAGATTTTATAGGGCCCTACAGTAGCATCTTAGGCCCCGTCCAAACGGCAACGCTCTTTTGCAAAAACACACATGTATTGCATCGTTTTGGCCGACCGTCCACACTGAAAGGAGGGCGTCTGCTCTTTGGAGAGTGTGAACAGCAGGGTGGGGGGGAGGTGTGGGGGCACACTTTAACATAGTGATCTAGGTCCAGACATCCTGAGACCAACTGGTGTTACGCAAATGTGTATCTGCAGGGTGCCGGAGACAGACAGGAATGACCATTTAGGTCTGGAGACCAAAGGGCTCTTTCCAGACGTCATTTCAAATGTGTATTTTCTTTCTCATTGTCTTTGGACAAAATGTTTAGTTACATGATCGAATGCTTCCTGTATCTGCTTGGGTGCAGACGTTTTTCTGCTTGCTCTCGCTTCTGCTTGCCTCTCTTATCACTGAAAGATTACAGGCAGCAACTCCTGGATATTTACAAACCACTGGGACAGCAATTAACTGACTGCTGCTGCCTTATTTCACTTTTTTAAAAATGTTTCTTCCAAACTCAGTACTTTCAGAACGAGGGCTTCAAAGTAGCACAAGCCTATTAGCAGCTAAAGCCTATTAGCAGCTAAAGCTAACTAGCACCAAAATGCCTCTTGTTAACCTGAACCTTCAGAACATCCTTCAGAAAATTGCTGAGCTGGAAACCAAGATCCACCGGATAGAAGTAAATGTGGAAGTGAATGGACTATCTGGGAACGAAACTACTCTCCCATGGAATCAAAACAGCAGCGAGAGCCTGCTAACACATGGCTAATTAGCCCCGACAATGACTCGACAAAACAGGAGTTCAGGGGACTGGATAAAAAGCCCAGGAACACATTTCCCTGCTGGAATACTCTTGGAGCAAAGCCTAAAGATAAATCATTTTTGGGAGAACGAGTAACAGGCAGAGCCCATCGTCCTGAGATGTGTGATGCAACTGGTTGGCCTGCACTTTTCCTCTGAAAAGAGTGCCTCCTCAACTCCCGTACCAAAGAGGAAAAAAAGACCACAGAAAGAGCTAATGAATGGACCACAAACACTGATTGTGGGTGATGTTGCTGTGAAGGAGGTAAACAGCTTTTGCAGCAAGAAGAACACCAAAGTACTCTGTTTTACTAACGATATGGTCTCCTACATCTCAGAAAAAAATCTGGACATTGTTGCTGAACATCCAACTCTCCACCAACCCCAACCAACTCTCCCCCCTCTCCAGCCAGCCTCAGCCTCTCCCCCTCTTCCCCCCTCCTCGATTTTTCGGATGAGATGAAAAAGCTGGTCAATGTTGGACTCAGACTCACACCCCGCCCAAATCTGCCACGCAAAACGTCATCATGCCCCTCCACCCCCTCTGAATAATCTTCGGCCTCTACAGTCTGAAAACAGCGAAGCACATCCTGTCCATGCTGACAGTACAATTAACGCTTACTGATATGTGCCTGGTCCGGGCTACGAAGTTGATATCACTACTGTTTTCCCCCGAGAAAAGCCAGGGCCCCTTGGAGTTCAGGCAGCCTCCTCAATTCCTGTGCTTACAGGTAATAGAAAAATTGTGAATTTGTTGAGAAACAGGAAATGCGGGACTAAATGTGCCAATCCATTAAATTTATCTCCCATTCCTCATCAGCCACTAACTGTCGCAAAAAAGTGCACAGTTGGTTTTGATACTGTAACTGTAGCTCTATTAAACATCAGATCTCTGGCAGGAAAATCTTTTTTAACACATGAATTTATCATCAAACACAATCTTACTTTTATGTTTTTAACTGGAACTTGGTTAGACCAGGATAACAGTGCAGCTGTTCACATTGAATCAAGTCCTCCAAATTTCTCTTTCATAAGTAATACTGGAATGCATAAATAAGGAGGAGGTGTTAGTATTCTTTTTAATGAGTTACTCAAATGCAAGCAGATATTTTATGGAAGTTTTACTTCTTTTCAATATGTTGCTCTTCAGGTAAACTCATCTTCTCGAGCTATAATTCTAAACATCTACAGGCCACCTAAATACTGCACGTATTTCTTTGATGACCTTGTTGAGTTACTGTCTCTTATCTGCACTGACTTTGATTGTGTGTTAAGGCAGGAACACACCAGCCCAACCGTTGGACGTCTGAAGCGTTTGGAGAGACTCGGAAGAGGTCGGGAACATATATGTTTGGTGTGTTCGGCTCTGTCGGAAGCTTTCGGAGCCGCGCGGACGTTGTCGGATCCGACTGAGCATGCGAAGTCTGAGGAGGAGGGCCGTCGGACGTCTGAGCCATTGGATCCTCCGATTGGTTGTGTGCCAGCTGAATGGCCGTTCTGATTGGCGGTGTGCTAGCGAATCACCGCGGTGTGTGGGAGGGACGGAATACTGTGTGCGCTTTGTTTTTCTATGCACTCCGTTCCGTCATTCCCCGTTTTCATGTTTTGCAGTAGTGGCACCAGACTAGTTGTTACGTCTGTTCAGGACGAATTAATTTGTGTAAGTTTGGTAATGCCTCGCTGCATGTTTAGTATGCAGCTGTTTCTTATCGGAAATAGTTAAGTTTCGTTTTGATCAAAGTAAAAAGAGTTGCATGCATAAGGTTCTCGTTTACAACTCACAACACAAGCGCCACCCGCTTATTGCATCTCGCGCAAGCGCAGAAAGTACACGCTACTGTGGCGTAGTCAGCACGTCGAAGCAGTGTGTTCAATGCAACTTTTCTGCCGAACGGGTCAGACAAGAGGCAACGGAGTGGTCGGAGAGTGGTTGGAAAAGGCAGTTGGACGTCTGGGCGGTGTGTGGGGGCCTTTAATTGTTGTTGACTTTATCATCCATGTCGACAAGCCTGAGGACAGATGGACTAAATAACTGTGCTGTGTTCTTGATAACTTTGGACTCACTAACCATGTGACACAGCCCACACACAACAGGGGCTACATCCTGGACTTAGTTATCTCAAAGGGTCTGAACATTTCTAAGTTTCTGGTATCTGATGTTGCTCTCTCTGACCATTACTGTATTTTCTTTAAGAGTGATATATCAGTGCACACAAATGTTCAAACTCAGGTTGTCTCAAAGCGATACATCACTGAAAACACTGGTGACATATTCATTGATGCTTTCTCTTCCCCACCACCCCTCTCTAGGTTCTCTGTCAATGACCTTGTACTTCATTTCAATTCCAAAATTCCAAATGTTGTGAATGCCACTGCACCCAGTAAAGTGAAGGTGGTCTCTGGTAAGAAAAAATCTCCTTGGAGAAATGCCCCGCTTGTCAAGATGGAAAAAAAGTGAATGTTGAAAAGCTGAGAGCAAGTGGCGAAAAACAAATCTCAAGGTTCATTTTGACATTTATAAAGAGAGACTTTACATTTTCAATTTAGAATTAAAAAAGTCAAGGCAGTCCTTCTTCTCAGACATTATCACCAAGAACAAAAATAATGCTCGTGCCTTGTTTGCTACTGTCGACAGGCTAACAAACCCTCCTGTGCCAGTAGCATCTGGACATCTGTCTACCAGGGCTTGTAATGAATTTGCATCATTCTTCACTGCCAAAATTCAGAACATTGGACAAGCGGTCAGTGCCACTCTACCAGGTACTGGAGGTGTGCTGTCATTTTGTCCACCTAAACCCAACTCTAATACCCTGACACAATTTGATCCAATTAATGACAAAAACCTGCAAGACATTATACAGCATTTGAAGTCTTCCTCCTGCAGCCTGGATATTTTACCAGCAGGGTTCTTCAAAAAAGTTTCAGACTGTATGATTCCAGACCTGCTACAGATTGTTAACACGTCTCTTCTCTCAGGTGTCTTCCCCCAAGCCATTAAGACTGCAGTCATTAAACCACTCCTGAAGAAGAGAACTCTAGACACATCAGTAATGAATAACAATAGGCCCATTTCAAACCTCCCAATTTTAAGTAAAATAATTGAAAAAGCTGTCTTTCAACAGCTGAACAATTACTTAATAATAAATGGCTGTTTTGGTGTTTTCCTACAGGATTTCGACCACATCACAGCATTGAGAGGGCTCTTGTTAAGGTCCTCAACAACATTCATTCAAACACAGACAGCGGAAAAATCTCAGTCTTAGTATTACTGGATCTCAGTGCTGCGTTTGACACAGTCGACCATGATATACTACTGGATCGACTGGCAAACTGGGTTGGACTCTCTGGTACAACACTAAAGTGGTTTAAATCTTATCTGAATGAGAGTGATTACTTTGTGTCTATTGGTGACTACACATCTGAACGGATGAAAATGACAAGCAGAGTACCCCAGCTTTCTGATGATGTTCACGTTGCGTAATTACGTCACTTCATAACGTTCCCATGGCAACAGGGGAAAATGGCTGCTCTTGTGTGAAGCAAACACAAAATTTTTCAACTTTCTGCTGAGATATATGTGACTTTTTTGCAACGAAAATGCGGGGATTATGAAATCATGCAAGCCCTGCATATTTTGCGTGGAAATCGGCGTATTTGAAAAAATGCGGCCCCCACATAAATATGCAGACTTTGGCTGATTATGCATTGAATTATGTGATCGTATAATCAAGTTTTTCTGGAGGGACTGAATAACACAATATGTGGATTAATTAATGTAAAATCAAAAAACAAAGTACTTATAGAAATCTGACTTCTTAGCTGTGTATCCTGTGTAGCTGTGAGTGATATGCAATTGCCATGTCATTTGTGTCAACATGAGTTTATTCACATCATCATAATACTGAGGTTTGGAAGACATGCAATTCAGCTGTTATTCTGAAAAAGCAATACAACACTGATTTATTATGAGGCTATTTATTGGAGGGCAAGTGCACACTAGAAATACAGGCTACACATCTAAACATGTGACAAAACCAAGAAATGACTACTGTGACTGTTAGTAGGAACAACAATGTTTACAACAGCAAAGTCACAGCAATCTCAATATTTGGAAGGAGTTTAAGATTTGTGGCAGATAAACAGCCGACACAGACAGCTGTCAGATTATTAACTCTCATTAACAAGCAGTTAGCTTAACAAGGACAAATGCACACTCTTCTGAAATATGACTCATATTTAAGCAGTTGAACAAGTGAAAGGTGACTTGTTAGCCCCCACAAGGAAGTTATGTTAATGGGATTATAACTCACAAAGGTTCAAGTCGCTCCACTGTCACGTCTTATCTACGTGCGTATTGGAGTTCTCCATGAGGCCACAGCTTCTCTCTCTCTCTCTTTGTCTTCAAAATAAGAGCTTTACATTGCACCCCATTGGAGTTTAGAACTGGGTTCTTGGCGGGGGACTTTTAATTTGGAAGTAGCGACCGTTTGTAGAGAGAGAGAGAGTGGAGCTGCAGTGGACAGAGAAGCAGCTTTAGGCTCAACACACTCACAACACCATATTACGTACAAAATACGTACGGTAGATAACAGTGGTGTTTTTATACCGCCTTTTTTTTTGGACATCCCTTTGCACAACAGGAATTTATTTATTCATTTAAAAAACACATAAAAAGGGCACTTTATATTAGGAGGTAAAAAGGGCAAGGACTCAAGCACCCCTTGGGCCTTATGTGTGCACGTGCCTGCTGGGCGATATGGCTGAAAAATGTATCACGATATAAGTGTTTCATATCAGTCGATATCGATAATTATTGATTTTGTTTTTTTTACCCATTTGAAATAAGTTAAATTTGAAAAATAACCCTTTGAATGGTGACTACAGGTGAGATTAAAAAAAAAAAAATGAAGATTTTTCAAGATTTCAGAATCACAATTGAAGACAAAATAGTGTAGAAGCTGACATTGCTGTTTGACAATACGTTAATGGGATAGTTCGGGTCTTTTGAAGTGGGGTCATATAAAGTACATAATCTATAGTCGGTCTGTTCCCTACGGTAATTGCCGTTCAGTGCAGCTTCAGTTTTGAGGAGCAGAGAGCCGCTCCAGCCCAGACGCTACACATTAGCGCCACTGGGCCGTTGCGCTAATGCGTAGGGATATGGAAGTTCTACGGTCTGTGTCTGAAATTAAGTTTTGTTTTGATCGTAAGTAAACAGAGATGCGTGCATAAACCTCCCGTCCAGCAGCTGGGCCTCACACTATATTTCGCCGCTCGCAGATCAGCTGTTTCTGACTGAGTTCAATGAAATTATTGAAAGTTCTATCGAACGTATTTTCTATTGATATTGATCACATATCTATTTAGATACCGTTATCGTTTTATCGCCCAGCCCTAGTTCTTCCACCTCACATGTTGAACTTTTATTTACGACTGTAGTTGTTCCTTGGTCTGACATTCCAATCCCACTAGTCTCTACCCTCATCCAAGTTCAAATACGTTCTGAATAACTAATAAACTACAATCTCATTTTCATAATTTTAGCAGATTTATGAATGGCATAAGAAGGTCATAAAACTGATGCTTTCACGTTTCTCAATGTATTGTTAAACCAGAATGAAGTTATTGCCCAACATTGTTGGAAATGAACAATCTTTAAAGTCTGTGTAAAGCAAAATCAGCCATTTTCTTCTAAACACATTAAACAGGTCATAAATGTGTTAACTTAAAACATGTAAAAGCCATTCGACCATTTAGAATTTAATTTTGGAGCTAGGCTCACAAACTGTTTTCAACATTTCTGTGTTCAGGATTTAATGGGCGGGTCAGAAATCATGCAAATCATGGCCACATTACGTAATGCGGCCATGATTTGCATAAACTCTGCCCTGCTGCGGAAGTGGTATAAATACGTTCAGCGCGTCAGCTTCAGCGGTTCTCCCACTCGCTCTCTAGTCTTGGATAGCACTGCTTACAATAATTTGCAGCTAGCTAACCCGCCAACCAGTCAGCTAACCAGTCATGTCTCCTTCACATCGCTCATGCATCTTTCCTGGATGCCACAGTGTGCAGGGTGACGGCGCTGTTAGCTTATTTAATATTCCGTCGGATGACAACGTAAGGACACGGTGGGTCGATTTTGTGAAGAGGAGCTAACGTTACTGTGGGGAGTTAAACATCACCACCACCACCCATCTCTGCAGTGTCCACTGTACCCCTGATAGCTACAACAACTATTACCAGGTAATGTCTGGATTTCTGCAGAGACCATTGACGCTGGTCACTGGGGCCAAACCGACCCTCTCTGTCCCCGGCTTGCGTCCTCTCCTCCTGCCAACAGCAAGTGCCACCAGCATAATGTGGCTGCTGTCACCGCCGCCCCCGCAGCAGACCCTCTCCGTCCTGCTGACTGATAACTACACAGGTCCTTCACTCAACTAAACAAAAGTAAAGTAGTAACTGTAACTGTCTTTGGCAACTTATATGAGGAAAACAAAAACCACAGCTGTATGTGGAGAAGTGCTTGTCCTGCTGTCCGTCCTCTGCCTGTCCTCCCGACTCTTCCTCACATTTCTGCTCAGAAAACAGCGTTTGTCACCGTCAAAGACTTTAACCGCGACCGTCAGCAGTCCTGACCGAGAATTCAGGGAACTTCCCCCAGAAAACAGCGTCCGTCCCCACGAGTGACAGAGTCAGACAGAGTCCTGTTTACTGATGGTGATTATGTATAATTTGGGTAAGTGTACCTATTAAGCCCTCGTCCCATATAAGCGCACTTGTGACTTCTGAGTCAATTGAAAAAAAACTACATCACCATTTTTGCTGGTTCATGGTTCTTCAAATGGAGCTGCTTGTTACATAAATTATACTTTTGATTGTAAGCCAATCAGATTTGGCGATCTTGAGTTATTGAAGCACATGTGCCTGCTGCTCCCAGAAGAAGTTACAAAAAAACTTAGGTGATTTTGATGCCCTGAAAACCAATATATTTTTTTCCATATTTCTACTCCTGCTTTTGGCAAGTACTCATGTGTTATCGAAATTTAAGAGATTCGTGCTTAAAATAAAACATATGTTAGAATTTTATTAGAATTAGAAATGTTTTTTCTTTTGTAGTCAAAATATGTGTTTTGGCATGCTAGCCAACAGCCCACATGCCTAACCCTAACCCTAACCCTAACACAGTCACTGCAGAGTATTGTTCATTGCAATGACATTAAGCATGATAAGCATGTGTAGTTTACATTTTTGTAGGCAGAATATCCTATTGAACTGTTAAATAGATAATACATGTGTATACTTATCTTTATTTATTCTTTAATTAACATTTTTACCAAGTGGGCTTAAAGGAAACACTAGCAAAAAAAACACACCATTTAGGGTGGATGTAAATAAGTACAGCTAATTACTTAAATGCATGATCAATTGATACTTTTCATGTTATGTTAGTAGAGCATATATAGATTCATGTCATGTAGTTGTTTTTTAATGTCATGTGTGTAGAAAAAATATATTCTGACTTTCAACCAGAAATTCACTGATGTTCCCTTTAAGCCCACTTAGCTATGTTTCAATGGAAATTTTCTCCCTTTTGACTTTTGAACCATTTTCTTGCCTAATATTTACCTCACCTAATCAATCAGCTTCATAATTCAGATAATTAAATACCCAAATCTAAATATCAGTGATGTTGCATAGGTCAATTCATTCTGGATAGGCCTACATTCTATCCTACCAATTTTCAACCCTTTACTTGACATGACTAGAACACGAAGAAAGTACAGCTCACGCAAACACACGGCAGAAGCATGCCGCCTTTACAGGGAGCGAACAATGACAAATCTCTCAGTTCTGGCAAGAACTTACTCTTTAATGTTAACCCACAATGGTTTTAATTGTTTCTATGTAAGCTGTTTTTATGCTTTAAAAATCAATTAAAGTTATTTGTTTAATTGTAAATAATGAAATTGACTCATTTATTATCCTTAAAATATTAGTATTGAACCAGGAAACTGCCTTTCTTTCAGTCATTAGGTCTTCAGAAATCTAGATTTTTGGGCAATTGTAAATGCCAACAGTACAATGTAGGACAGAGATACAGACAAAATGACAACACATATTGAAAGATGAGGTATTGAAGAGTAATTTCCATTCTAATTTTGATTTGGTTAATGAATAGTTTTTTGGCTACATTCCAAAGAAGACATGTTGTAAGTTTAGCTTTTTCTGTGTTGACAACACAGCAAAAGGCTGATCATGCCTATTTCAAATGCCATTTACAGGCCAGAGGAAAGGAGTGGAGACAAAATGAAAATAGCTACTGAGAGCTAAGACATTACATCTGTTAATAGAATAAGTTTGGATTGTTAAGATTTTTAAAATATATATGTATTTATCAACAAATCATGAAGTGGGCTTTTATTTTACATTAAGTACCCATTAATCCCAAAACAGACTTTTAGCATATTTTGACAAATTAAACAGTAAAAATTAAACAATAAAAACATATAAAATTGGTATAAATGAATTATTGACACTTCAAATGAGACATTAGACTATCATTTTAACTAAAATGTTCTTACTTTAATGGGGGCGGTATATATTAAAAATGTCTGAAAAGCAGATTTTGGTGGGCTTAATAGGGACATTTGCCATATAATTATGTCATTTAGCGCGAAAAACTTCACTCTGTCACTTTCCAGGATGTTTGGTGGGTCAGGATCTCAATCACTACACATTATAACAGCATCCATATGATTATAAACTGTTCGCAGGTATAGATAGACAAGAGGAACACCTGGGAAAACACTGAACATGAAGTTTACCCCCTTCGCGCCGCATGGGCGCGATTCCAGAGCCTCTAACTGACACCATTAACTTTCCATGATTTTGCAATTTTTTTAATCTTTCAAATTTAGCTAAGTGGCCAATGATACATGTTTCTATGGTGTGACAAACTCAATTCACAAATTCTTTGCTGCTTTACACGGTCTTTAACTTTATTAGCAGCAACTGTTTGCGATTGCACCCCCTCTAATATTGGCTATTGTTATCGGGCCAAAAAATCCCTATCGGTCGGACACTATTTGCAAGCAACAGTTTGTATATCATAGCTCAACTACAAACATGGCATATCAACTAAAAACGGTAAGCTGTCCGTCCACTTTAAGTATATAAACAATTATTTTTCTTAAAGTGGACTTGCCTTTTGTGTTTAAGTGTTAAAGTTTTAGCTAAATGCAGCCACGAAGCTGAGCTCTTATGTTCAGTCTCGCTCTGTGCAAGGACACGCATGGGCAAAATGATCGTGTCTCTAAATTATTAGCCTATAAAATGAAAAAAAAAAAACAATTGTCCAAATATTCCTCAACAGCTCTTGAGCTGATATCACTAGTTGACATAGCATATTTTCGTAAATCATGGGCCCTGATTTGTCGTTTTTTAGTCGAAATTTCACGGCTTTGGTCGACCAAGGATTTCTTTGGTTGATTACAGCCCTAATGATAATAATAATAAAAATAATAAAATAACAATACATTTTATTTAAGAAGCGCCTTTCAGGACACTCAAGCACACTTTACAGAGGGACATCAAGAAGCTTTTTCATGGATGGCCAAATGAGGCTGTGTTTGAAGGTGGGATGTCAGGGATATTTAGATTTCTTGTGAAATCCGATATTCCAGGGTACAATTGGCTGTTTTTGACTATTTTTGATTTTGCCATTATATTTCACCTTAATAAATATTTACCTTGCCTTGTTTGGTGTCATTATTTTCAGCACAACCTCACATGTGTGACTGTACAGTTATTTTTTCATTTTGACACACTATTAAGGAAAAAGTAAGATTTTTTACTGTTCTGTTCCGTTCCGTTTTCTTTCCGCCTTTCCGTGAGGGTTGCGGGATGTTGCTGCTTTTTTCCCCCCTAAGGGGTTGCAGGGCTTACTGGGGCCAAATCCAGTTTACTCGATGGGCGAAGGCCAGGGTACACCCTGGATGAGTCGCCAGCTCATCGCGGGACCCTTACTGATGGCAGTGGCTGCCACACAAGGTGCCAACTGCACTGCAGATGCAACTTTGGGGTTCAGTATCTTGCTCAAGGATGCTTCGACATGTAGCTTGGTCCCACCCTGGGGAGCTGGGATTCGAACCAGTGATCTTCTGATCACTAATCAACCGCTTAGATTTTTTACTGTGAAAACCCCAAAATGTTTAATAAACCAATTGCATTAGTTATAATGCAAATATAAATTGTTGTTTGCAAAATTTGTGCATACATTTTGAAAATTTACAAAGTTATATGTAACTATTTACATTTAAATACAGGCAATGCCTCAGGCTCAGGCTTCAATGAAGAGCTGCACTGCCTGCTCCACATTCAGCAGTCTCCTCATTGTTTTGACTAAAAGACAAAAAAACGATTACACTACTCACTAAACACACACACTATACTAAACACTGTATAACATACTAACTATACACTCCAAACACGCTATATGTCACAAATCTTTCAACTCTCAAAACTCGCCATCTCTGTTGCTGTCTGTATCACCGCCGGCGTCCCTCCCACAACTTTCCCTGTTCCTAAGCAACCAGACTTGCTGCTTGCGGACACTTTCATGACAAAAACACGTTTTTACCGTTTCTTCCTGCACCAGACGCAAAGCAAACATGACGGAAATGCATGCCATTATTGACCGTAAAACTGGTTTTGTGACGTGGCGGTGCGCTCGGTCCGTAAACTCGGGAGGTGGGCCATGTGGATGGGCTAGCAGCTAGCTACACATGAACATCCACAGATTCCGATTCCAGTTTGTTGTCCTTGTGTATGCGGATCTCCTCAGATTGGAACAGACTCGATCCGGACTCGTTTAGTCTCATTAATCCACAACAGTCAGTTTAGATTCACAAAACGGGATGGAACCGCCGGCAAAATCTTGGTCCAGCTTGCGTTGCTGCAGGTATAAATCCGCTTGTTTGTGTGTCGTGGGCTTGAGCTCTGCAGTGATTGTGGCTATGGTGGCTATGGTTGACAATGCTAGCGAAATTGGTAAAGCATTCATGAAATAATTTATCAACGGTTTCAGTGCAGTCCAAACAAATCTGACGTCGCACACCCTTAATCCACGCAGCAGTCATGTGGTAAGTCTCAGGTCAGTCTGATCCTGATCCGCAGAGATATTTAAGGAACACACACACAGACAGACAGAGATTCCTTGCTTTTATAGAGAGATGTAAAAGAGAATAGCTCTCATTGTTTAGGTGCTCATTAGGGATGTAACAGTTACTGGTGTCACGGTTAACCATGGTAAAATTCCCGATGATGAAGGTTACCATTTAAGTTTTAATTGCCATGATAACCGCCACGGTCGGTAACCACGGGTGTGGAAAACTTGTGAGATAAGCATGCGCAGCGTGCAACGTGTGCTTGTTATGTAGTGACGAAGACAAGGCGGAGGAAGGACGTGACAGTAGCGGCCCTCAAGGCATTTTTCAGCCTTCAAGGGGAACCAAGTCTCAAGTCTGGGCGTATTTTGGTTGAATGCTCAGAAAACAGCTGGTCGAAGATTGCAGCCCTGTCTGCTGGAGCTGTGAGAAGAAAGTTGTTGCAAGGGGTGGCAACACATCCAATTTATTAACTTTGACTTTACGACTATCACCCTCAACTGTTCAGCGAATGCAAGATAAGCTAATCTTAAGATCGTGTGCATGATGTATGTGTATGTCGAGTTTTCTCTGTGTAATTTGCAGTTGTCACTAATGTACACTGACCAGATAGTGGTATTACTGAACGAAGTTGATCCGTGATTTGGCACGTTATCTGAACCGCTCATTAACTGTAGATTTAACTTTTTAAAGTCGACCTAATAATTCCCCAAACATTGCTGCAGAGCTGCAGTGAGGAGGATTTGAAACAAACACATACTGGGTGGACTGAGTTAGTGAACACACACTGACTGAGATGACTGACTTTCTTGTCAGCTCCGTTCACCCAAGCAGTGTCTACCTGTGGCTCAGCAGCCATCTGACCAATCAGAGTGACCGAGTCCACTGACAACAGACGAGCAGGCAGACAGAGAGACAGACAGACAATATATAAGTAATATCAGAAATATATAACACTTGTGGATTATTTGTAGAACTGACTATATGTAAAGAATAATATAAAATGGTGAATATAACAAGTGTCTAGATAGAAATGAGAGCATAAATAGAGTATTCATAATTCATTTAACAGCAATAATCCTTTTTGTTTTTACCCAAAAAATTATCCAACCTGTTCCTCACAAAAGTGATCTGACCTAAATTGTGAGTTTTGTGATCTGTTGGTTGCACTTGCACTTAGTAATAAGTAACAGTGACAGTAATAATTAATAATGACATGTTCTATTCTATTCAGTCTGCTGGCCAATCGAGTGCTGCTGCCACTACATCTCATTCTACCATATTTAAGGTTTATTTTGCACAGATTTGATACAGTCTTTTATACTTATTTAATGTTGATTTTGCAGTGTTTTGTTAAGGTTTTTGATTTGGGCTTTTTTTTAATACATAATAAATCTATTTAAATATAAATCTTGGTGAAATTACTTCAATGTATCAGCGTATCAGTGTTTTTACAGCATTTTGAAGACTTTTTAAAAAATACCGCGGCATACTGATAACCGTGATCATTTTTGTCAATGTTACCGTGGTGTGAAATTTTCATACCATTACATCCCTAGTGCTCATACAGTGAGAATCAGATGACAGAGACATACATAATTACCACTATACGATCACATGTTTGTGTTATACTGAAGAATATAGAAAAAGACTGTAATAATATTGAAATGTGTTTTTATATTAGTCTATTCTGAAAGCTAAAGGAAAACCATCCCGAGCTGGAGATCTGAATGATTGCAGTTGCGTCACACTGTGGATAACAACTGTGTGTCGCTGATGTTTGGACCAGTAAAGAGAACCTTTGTACCGGCTTTGTTACATTAAAAAGGAACCAGACTGAGAGCAAGTCCTGTGTGGCTGTGCTGTCCTTCCTGGACCCCAGACACTAAGAGGACACATCCACCACAGAACCACCTCAGAACCACCATCGACCCACCACAGACACAACCCGTCAAATATACAAAAGTTATATCTACACTTATAATATATCTAAAGTTATATCTAATCTAAACTATTCATAAAAATGCTGATTTCCCAACAGAATGTTAATTGAAAGTAGGGTTGTCAAAAGGATTGAAACTCAAAAAAGTATCAATACTAAAATATTGTATCCAGATACATTACTCATTTTCAAAAGTATCGATACCAATACTTTGCATTACCTCAGACCTGAAACTTGTTATCATAGTTGCAGTTTCTTTTTGCAAAACTGTTGTTTATTATAAATATTTAACGTGTGGTTCTGTTAATTGTTACATGTTGTAACAGAGGTTATTTTTGCATTTTTCTTGTTAATCAAAATATTTCTTTTAAATTTTGGGGTCTTTTTTTATCCTTGTGGTATCGAAAATGGTGAAGTGTATCGAACATTTTCCTGAGTATCGGTATCAAATTGAAAATTTTAGTATGGTGACAACCCTAATTGAAAGTAGAAAAAGCACTAAAGTCCAATACAAAGAGATGTGTCTCACTCAACCAGAATCTGGACACAGTTCGGCTCTGGTTCTGAGTCAGTGGGTCACATGACCCGGAAGCTATTGAACAAAGATGCAGATTTGTGTCGGTGCCGACAGTGAAGAAGGAGGAGAACGAACCTGCTCTGTGTAACCGAAGCTGAGGCGTTAAAGCAGAGTCCAGTAGGTTCCGGTGTCGCTGGTTCTGCTCTGTGGACCGACACAGTTCCTCCTCGTACTCTGCTATCGTCCTTTCAAACAGCGCACATATCTCCTCAGCAGCCGCAGTCAGTCGCTGCTTCACCAACGATCTCAGAATCTGGACTTTAGACATTTTCACACAGTCACACTGTTTACAGCTAGCATGCTAAGCTAACGTGTGTATACTTGTATCTGGCGGGAGATGAGTCTGAGAGCAAACAGCACAAAGTCCATCACACACGTTCATTCAGACTGTCACTACGTCACTACCGTGGACGGCTCATCTCTAATCGATCATCAATAATCACAAGAAAAGCGATCTGAGCGGCAGGAGAGTCCACGAGAGTCCAGGAGAGTCCGGCTGCAGAGCTCCAGTGTGGGGTCGCTTCCGGTCCTCAAGCCTTAGGCCGGGAAGTACGCGCAGGAAACTTCAAAATAAAATCGTTTAGACACAATCAACTTCAAAATAAAATCATGCACACACTTCCGGTGGAAGCGCTTTTGTCGCGATTTTGTCGCTTATTCATATTTAATTAATCAACATTGTAATGTTAAAACCATTAATTTCTTAAATGTGACATACATGTTGATCTTGCCACTTATGTCGAGGTAGTATGTGACGTCAGTAGGCTTATCTGTATCAGTGTAGCAACATATCGATTCAGTACGTCATCAACATTAATTCTGTCATCATAAACTCCGTCCATGTAGATTAGTGACGTCAGTTTATATAAAATCATTAAGCTTGCTGAGCCTAAAGCCTCTCTTCCTGTCTTTAACAAAAACACACTTATTGGCAAGTCTCAAGTAAATAAACTAAAGCATATTCAGCACTTTTCAGATTATTTGTATGAATACAAGAGTTGTTTTCAACCTGATTGATCATCAAATAAAATAATTTTAAAAAGTGCTGATTCAGCTCTGAGGCAGCATGTAATCTGCAAAGTGACTAAAACAGTGTTTTCAATAAATGTAGTGGAGTAAAAAGTACATATTTACAGAAGTAAAGTACAAATAGCTCAGAAGTGTTCTGAGGTCCAGCAGTGGAAACGTTGTCAGAGGTAATAATCCTGCTGTGCTCATGTCGCCCTCTGGTGGTTGTTAACCAGAACATCAGTGATGAACTCTGATTGTCTGACAGGAATCTTCATATTCTATCAGTAATATAGCACTAAAATGACTAATATGTTCCTACTTAACACAGTCTTGAGGACATTGATCAGCACTGCTTCTCCAACATCAAGCCCTGGATCACCAGTGACCTGAAGGCACTTCTGAACAAAGAGAAGAGGGCTTTCAGGTCTGGAGTCAGAGAGGAGCAGAGGAAAGTGCAGCACGAGAGAGATGCTGAGGACATGTAAGGACAACTACAGGAGGAAGCTGGAGGCCAAACTCCAACAGAACAGTGTGAGAGATGTGTGGACGGGAATGAAGAACATCACGGGGATGAAGAGGAAAGACAGGCAGACATCAGGGAGCCTGGACAGAGCTAACCAGTTCAACCAGTTCTTTAACAGGTTTAGCTCACCTCCTGCCACCCCTCCAACACCCCCAGCCCCCCACACACCCACACTGTCCCAAATGGCTCAACCCTTCCCCCAGCACTCTCCTGTGCAGCGTCTCCCCATCTGCTCCCCCTCCTTCTCCTTCTCCTCCACTGAAGACATCTGCATCAACCCCCGCCCAACAGTGACTACAGGCCAGGTAAAGAGCAGCTGGAAAGACTACATCAGCGAAAGGCTGCAGGCCCTGATGGCATCACACCCAGGATCCTGAAGACCTGTGCCAGCCAGCTTTCTCCTGTACTGGGACATCTGTACAACCTGAGTCTGAGTCAGGAGAAGGTCCCGCCACTGTTGAAAAAGTCCCGCCTGGTTCCAGTCACCAAGAAGTCGAGGCCATTCGACCCGGCAGACTACAGACTGGTCGCTCTCACATCTCATGTGATGAAGGTCCTGGAGAGACTACTCTTAGCCCAGCTGAGGCCACAGGTGAGGACGTTTCTGGACCCTTTGCAATTTGCATGTCAGCCCCATTTAGGAGTTGATGACGCTGTCATCTACCTGCTGCAACAAGCCCATATGCACCTGGATGGTGGAGGAGGCACTGTGAGGATCACATTCTTTGATTTCTCTAGTGCTTTTAACACCCCAAGTCTCTGCTTCTGGGGGAGAAGCTGCGGGTGATGGGTGTAGACGATACAATGATCTCCCGGATTACTGACTACCTGACAGGCAGGCCACAGTTTGTCCGTATGGGCAGTGTTCTGTCTGATGTGGTGGTTAGTGATACAGGAGCTCCACAGGGGACTGTACTGTCTCCTTTCCTGTTCACCTTATACACCACTGACTTTCAGTACAACACCAGGTCGTGTCACCTGCAGAAGTTTTCTGCAACTCAGCTGTTGTCGGGTGTATTAGTGAGGGACAGGAGGAGGAGTACAGGGCACTGGTAGACAACTTTGTGCTCCGAACAGAATCACCTGAGGCTAAATGTCAACAAGACCAGAGAGATGGTGATCGACTTCAGGAGGAAGAAGATGCCTTCACAGCCACTACGGATCAGAGGGGAGGTGGTGGAAGAGGTGGAGGACTCTGGTGGAGAGGAGAACGCTGAACAAACTGTTATCCATCATGGACAATGATCAGCAGCCTCTCCATCACACAGTAGACAGACAGCAGAGCACCTTCTCTCACAGACTGCTGCAGCTCCGCTGTCGAAGGGACAGATACAGGAAATCTTTCCTGCCACATGCCATCACACTGTACAATGACAGCTAAAACTCTGGTCATAACACAAAGTCTCTACACACTTTGGTTTTATTCAATCTGTTCACCCAACCTTATACTTTATCATGCACTACAATTACTCTGCTTATTTATACACTTTTATACATTTTGTACATTTTGTATACTACTTTTTTTCTATTGCTATTTAATATGTCTAGGTTGTTCCTCTTATTTTATTGTGTTGTTATTGTCTCTGTGTATAATGCTGCTGCTACACCGGAATTTCCCAGCTTAGGATCAATAAAGTCTATCTATCTATCTATCTATCTATCTATCTATCTTACATAATAAAACACCAAAGCTAATCACTACTGCATCCCGTCATCCCTCCTGCACAGACAGCCAACACATACTATCACTGAAAGGCTCCTTGTTCCAGTTCCTAAATGATCTGAATGGCCGTTCAGTGGAGCTCAAGGTACGACCATCACATTGTTTTCATTTGAGGCTCTGGTTTTAAACCATCTTCATCAAGTAGTAACGTCCTCGTCCAGGGAACAGGCTTTCACCTGGAGGTCATCTACAGACCTCTGACTCCCAGTTACTAGAAGAGTTCTCTGAATCTCTTGCAGATCTTGTGACTCGTTCAGATCAGACCCTAATTATTGGGGATTATATATCCATTTAAAAAGCCTCCTGAAGCCTTCTGACCCTCTAAGTGAAGCTTTTCTGGGACTTGTTGATATTTCTGGCTTCATTCATCTTGTTCATGAACAGACTCAGTCCAGTGGAAACTCTCTTATTTGGTAACATAAATTGGTCATTATTGTGGTAATTTGGAAGTAATTTCATAAAATCTCTTCATAAAAATAAATATATGACATCATAATTACTCACCTACCAACCATTAAAATTCTGGACCGGTTGATACACTACTCATAATTAATGAGAGATATTTTAGTGTTTGTCTTGATTTTGTGACATATCTGAATATTCTGAGTTTTTTCCTCCCCAAAAATAATTCAACACATTTCATTTGACTTTTATTCCATATCCACACACACACACACACACACACGCATATACTGTATATGCACACACCCTGATTTTACAGGTTGAGACATTTCATGGTCAGCAGAGGAGTAATTATTAAGTCATGTATTTATTAAATGTCTTCAGGGCACCGATTATAAAGTCCCACATGCGGAAATAAACAGCAACTTTTCGGCACATTTAGCAACAAACCATGTTTAAAAAAACATTTTTAATGTTACCTTTGACCAGATTTACAGCAACATTTGTGAACTTTGTGACATTTAGTTCTCTTGTAAAAATGTATTTTTTCAGGAGATACACTACTTGATAATAAAGGCCATTAATCACTGGTGATTAATAACATGCTCGTGTTAACACACACTGGGGGGAGGACCCGATGTGCTGTGTTGTTGTAAACTATTAAAAGAAAGTCTCTGGTGATCTGTTTATAGCAAGAAAAACAACATCCTCCCACTCGGTGGAGATGAGAAGATCTGCCAGGTCAAGAGGTGAGGGGCTTCAGGCCCATTATGCTGGAAAAAAGGGTCAATTTGGGTTAAAGGTAATCACGGCCGAAACAGGACCTTTTTAAGATGCAGAGACGAGAGGGCTTGTGTTCCTACATTTTCAATGTTAAATCTAAATGTTAAATATTCTCTGTCTCTTTGGCGTCTTTGAGGATCAGACTGAGGATTTAACAAATTACAACATGGAATCTGCAAAGTAATAAATTAAACATACACAGTGCAGATGTGCTCAGTGGAATCTACCAGTGAGAGTCTGACATCATTACAGACATGGTTCCCACACAGAGAGTCCGTTCTGTTAAATAATAAGATCTGTTTTGTAAACAAAAGTCAGAGAGAAGAATTTGGAGTTTACCGCGAGGATTTCCAAAGTCATGTTTCAATATTTAACTGATTCTGAGGATCAAAAGGTGACCTCTCACCAGATTTCAGAGAGAGACTGCTTGAACAGGACTTGTGTTTCTGGATACAAAACTAATCTTATTATTTAACAAAACGGTCTCTGTAGGAATATTTTCTGTCAGACTCTGAGAATAACAACCTCAGCCTGTCAGAGACAAAAACACTTGTAGTTGACTGAAGTTTGACGGTCAGAGTTGCCCATAAGGATCACGTTGCAGTTGTGTCATGGCTGCCAGCTGAGAAGATCAACTGGACGGATCCAAAACATTCATGAAGTATAAATCATTTGCATATCAAACATGTAAATATAGGTCCAGGTTAAAAAGATCCAGAATTCCCCTTAAACTTCACAAAAGTTCAGACAAGTAAACGCTCCTTACAGAAAAACACTCTGTACTGTGTCCGCTAACAAATCATTGAATAAACACCAGAAAGACATTCTGTTGTTTGTGAATTTTTTATTAGACAAACTGTCAACACAACACAGGTGTCACGAATAGGACGCTCACTGATCTGACAACAGACACACAGAGTCCCTGAAACCTCTGCTGGAAAGACAGGATAGAAGAAGAGTTCAGAGGTCTGAGGACGAGATCGAATCATCACAGTGTTTGTTGATTAAACAAAGACAGATAAACTTCATTCACAGGTGTCTCTCAGCTCAGAGGAATCTTCAGAATTACAAATGCTTGAACACAAGAAAGTCATTTGGTTGTTTGTGAATTTAATATGGGATAAACTGTCTCCACAACATCTAGATATATCTAGATATGAACATTCAAGATATTCACATCGGAAAAGCAACGATATAAACGATATAGATTACCCCGCTCGCTCTGCACATACAGCTCTGGCAGTCACAACAAACATCCTTTTTACGATTGCCCTTGAATGCACCGCTAAGGCCAGCCAACCACAAACCTTATTTCATGCTTGCTGTGGATCGACAGCTGAAGCCAACCAATGACAAACATACGAGGGCGGGAGTGAGGGAGACGGAGACTGAGACGCACACACAACTTGGTGACTTTCTAGCTCGTTGAGGGACTTTTCAGACCCTCTTAGCGACTTTATTTCTAAAAAGCGACTAGCAACAAATTTAGCGACTTATTCAGATCATCGGGGGAAAGGTGAGAAATACATTATAGAAATATATTATATTGTAATTCTCCTGCTGCTCAGAGTCATCAGTCTGCGGCTCCCCTGCAGCAGCGCCGGCTCTCTGTCCTCTCACACGGCTGCAGGCGGCAGGTGTGTATGTGGGGGGGCTGGCTGGGGCAGCAGGAGTGGACGCTGCTGCCGCTCGCTCTGTGGATTTGAGACCGTATAGCTGCTGTCTACTCTGTTTTGATCCGTTAATTCTCTGACTTCTTAGTCTTTCTAAATTCCACTGGTACTTTACCAGCGATAACCTGAAGCTGCTGAGTCTCGATCTTCACTCTCACTCTTTCTCTCCAGATTAGGATGTCATCGTTCTTGTAAAAATGCACATAGTTCGTTTGATCTTCTCCCTCCCTTTACTGTTGATACTTCAAATATATTTGTCTCTGTAGTGAGTTTGTGATAATTTGGTAAAGATTTCTCTATCAACCATTTGTATATGGCTTAAAATAATCTCTTTATTTTTCCGAAAAATGCTTAGTTTTCACCGAACCTGTAGTCATATCGTATTGTATCGATATCGAGATATCTGGCATGAATATTGAGATATGAAATTTTGTCCATATCGTTAGGGAAGTGCTGAACTGTGTTGTTTTCACTGGTCTCATCACAGTCTTCAGTCTGAGTCTCTGGAGTCTTCAGTCCTGTCTTCAGACTCTGGTAAATGTCTATCTGGATCTGAGATCCTGGCTGGTTCTGGTTCTCCTCAGGCCTCTCCATCAGCTTCTGTTTCCATCTGTTCAGCTGAACCTCAAAGTTTGGTTATGATGAAGCTGTGACGTGTTACTATTTAACGTGCCACGCCGGGTGAATGTTTTCTCTCAATCGCTGCAACAGAAGTATTTCTCTCCTGCGGCCATGTGTCCGGTCATACTTCTATTATGTCTGAATTCATTATTTAATTATTTACCACATTCAGAGCGAAGGCGTGTTTTTTCTCCTGTGTGAATCCTGATGTGTGTGATAAAATGTTGCTGTCAGCTGAATCTTTAACAACATTCACAACAACTTTGTGATGTCTATCCTTTGTGAGTCCTGATGTGTGTGAGAAGATAATCCTGTCGGGTAAATCTTTTCCCACATTCACCACAACTATATGGTTTCTCTCCTGTGTGACTCCTCATGTGTCTGATAAGACCGTTCTTTTGGGCAAATCTTTTCCCACATTCATGACAACTAAATGGTTTCTCTCCTGTGTGAATCATCCTGTGTCTGGCAAGATGTTGCTGTCCTCTGAATCTTTTCCCACATTCATGACAACTAAATGGTTTCTCTCCTGTGTGAATCATCCTGTGTCTGATAAGATCTTGCTTTCCATCGAATCTTTTACCACAATCGTGACAATTGAAAGGTTTCTCTCCACTGTGAATTGTTGTGTGTCTGGTAAGATCTTGCTGTCGGCTGAATCTTTTACCACATTCACAACAACAAAATGGTTTCTCTCCTGTGTGAATCGTTCCGTGTCTGGTAAGATCTTGCTGCTGGCTGAATCCTTTACCACATTCAAGACAACTAAATGGTTTCTCTCCTGTGTGAATCCTTTTATGTCTGATAAGAACATGCTGGTAGCTGAATCTTTTACCACATTCACCACAACCAAATGGTTTTTCTCCTGTGTGAATCTTTCTGTGTCTGTTAAGAACACGCTGGTAGCTGAATCTTTTACCACATTCAAGACAACTAAATGGTTTCTCTCCTGTGTGAATCGTTCCGTGTCTGGTAAGATCTTGCTGCTGGCTGAATCCTTTACCACATTCAAGACAACTAAATGGTTTCTCTCCTGTGTGAATCCTTTTATGTCTGATAAGAGCATGCTGGTAGCTGAATCTTTTACCACATTCAAGACAACTAAATGGTTTTTCTCCTGTGTGAATCCCATTACAAATCCTCAGTTTTGAGTTTTTGCTAGATCTTTCACCACAGCCGGAGAAAGTAAATTGTTCCTTGTCAGTACCACATCCTACACCACTTACAGGGCCTTCAATGTCTTTCTTAGAGTTTAAATTTGACTGATGTTCTTTGGTCCCACTCCAAAAATCATCTTTAACTTCAGCCTGAGGTTCACAAGAGTCTTCAGCCTCAGTTTCAGGAGAGTCTTCAGCTTGACGTTCAGGAGAGTCTTCAGCCTCATGTTCAGGAGAGTCTTCAGGTTCAGGTTCAGGAGAGTCTCCAGGTTCAGGTTCAGGAGAGTCTTCCGTCTCAGGTTCAGGAGAGTCTTCAGCCTCGGGTTCAAGAGAGTCTTCTGTCCTGCCTTCAGTCTCTGGTCCACCACAGTCCACTCTGTCAGATTCTGTTTCCATTTCTTCAGTTTGTCTTTGATGAAGCTGCGAGGACTGAGGTTTCTCTTTATCATCATCTTCATGCTTAACAGGAACTAGACTGAATGTGAACTCAGTGATATCAGCTTCCTCCTGATAAGTCCACAGTTCCTCCTGTTCATCTTTAATGTGTGGGGGCTCTGGGTCCTGCTGGTCCAGACTGGAGCTCCACTCCTGCTGCTCAGGAGAAACCTTCTTCTGACCAAACAACAGCTGCTGGACATCTGCAGGACACAGGAGACAAAAAGACAAATGTTAGGCCGACAAAAAAGTTCAGATCGGGTTGATATTTAGCCAAATACTGGAGCAGACAGGTAACCCCACATTGTTCCTCTGAACATCATGAGAAATGAGAAATCTTAATGAATTCAAACAGTGTGAAAGTGTAATATTGTGTTGGAAATTTAATTCTAAAAATTCTATATTTGTCTCTGTATAAAAAGGAAATCAAAACAATGCAATCACAAGTTAAATGTTGATTCAAAATTCATACTTATGTCTTTCTGCACCTACATTTTGACACTTCATGCTCCTTGATAACCTCCAATTTCAAATTTCTCGCTCCCACAACAAAGCTTTTATGCTGCATTTAGAGAAAATGCAAAGAAAACATTCATGTGCTGGCAGCACGTCGAAGCAGTGTGTTCAATGCAACTTTTGTGCCGAACGGGTCACACAAGAAAGTGGTCGGAGAGTGGTCAGATAAGGCAGTTGGACGTCTGGGCGGTGTGTGGGGGCCTTAACAGGTGTGTTAATAAACAATAGATCTGTCTTGCCACTGTTGAGGAAATCATTCAAGTCCTGTTGAGCAGTTTGCTTCGGTGATGTGTTTTATTCAAAGAATACCGGTAAACTGGTGGACTGACAGGCACAGAGCAGAGCCGCTGAGTGGACCCAGAGCAACTGAAACAGTACCATCTTATACAGTGAGAACAAAGAACAAGGAAGGGCGGTTCAAACAAAATGCAAAGGGAGGGCGTTGGCTCTTAAGAGAGTGTGAACAGCAGGGTGGGGGGAATGTGTGGGGGCACATTTAACATAGTGATCAAGGTCCAGACATCCTTAGATAATCTAAGGCCCCGTCCAGACGACAACACTCTTTTGCGAAAACGCACATGTATTGCATGTATCGACCGTCCATACGGATCCTGAAAACGCAGCACCTGAAAACGCACAGGGGTCTCAGGGTAAAGAAATCCGAAAACACAGCCTTCCTGTTCTCATGTGGACAGCGAATCCGCATACTTTCCAAAACGAAGACGCCCATTTCCTATTTCACATTTTTTTCAGAACTCAGTACTTTCAGAACTAGGCCTACAAAGCAGCACAAGCCGATTAGCAGCTAATGCTTACTAGTATCAAAATGCCTCCCTTCACCGTGGACAACTTTCTGTGCTGGAAACCAAGATCCACCAGATAGAAGTAAATGTGGAAGGGAATGGACTATGTGGGCACGAAACTACTCTGCCATGGAATCAAAACAGCAGACAAGAACCTGCTAACAGACGGCTAATTAGCCCCGACAATGACTTGACAAAACAGCAGGGCTGGGGACTGGATAAAAAACCCAGGAACGTTCTTCCTTGCTGGAATATTCTTAGCGCAAAGCCTAAAGATAAATCATTTTTCAAGTCCTGACATGGCTGAGGACCCCTCCATAGGTGTGATCGGCAAAAAAATAGTTTGCCCTACACGTTCAAAATTCTAAGAACAGTCGGTGTTTCCCCTAGATTTTTTTGTAGCAGCGGTGCTCTGAGTCGATAACCAGCAACACCAGTGGGGTCCGGGGGCATGCCCCCCCTTCAAAGAAAATTTGGAAAAATAAACCTTTAAATGGTGACTGCTGGTGAGATTAAAAAAATAAATTAATTTAAAAAGTCATTTTCAGAATCAGAATCTAAGACATGAAACAAAATAGTGTAGAAGCTGACATTGCTGCTTGAAAATATGTTAACCACTTGAGCATTAGATAACTTTTTTACCATTATTTTCTTCATTATTATAGATTTTTTATGGAAACAGAATCTGTTTCAGAAGTCTGTGGGTCACATGACATGAACGTTATTGAGAAATCAAAATCTAAAAATTAAAATAAAAATTTCTGCATATCAATATTAATATAAAATAGAGGAAGCACTAAAATACAATAACAATAGCTGTGTCGCATTCGTCCACTTTATCTATACAATGTGCTGCTGGATTGGAGTCACTGGGTCACATAACATGGAAGATATCGAAAAAACAATGCAATTATCTTCAATTTTTCAGTAATTTAATGACGGTCCCTAAATCAGTCTCCAGTCATTCAGCGAGGCTCTGGGACGTGAGCTGAACGTCCTCCTGCTGCTGACACTGGGTGAACCTCAGTAAATTCGCGGCTGGACCCGAGTGAATATCCATTGAATATCCAACCTGAAACTAACTTCACCCCGGCTGCACCCTGTTGCAGCCTATGAATAGGATGACGAGGATTTAAGATAACTTGGGGTGTAGTGCTTTCACTGTGTGCATTCGCCCATCAAGTTAAAAAATTATCTAAAATCAAAAATTACGTCTTTTTTTGCAGCGGTGGCACTGAAAATCCAGCAGCAGAATGCACACAGGAGAAACACTGACACATGAGATAACCTTCCGCAACGTTTGCAGGCTCTTTGGTGGAGCTCTGCTTTCAATTAAGTTCCTGCGTGACAAATGAATGGATCACTTGCAGTGTGACATGAAGACATGAATCAGAGGCACAAAAAATGTTGACAGCGGTGTTCGGTCATTATGTTTACCAATACCTGATCCGTGCCTTGCATGAAATTTTTATGTCTTTTAATGTAGTTTGTATGTGCCTGTAAAGCATTTTGAGTTGCCTCGTTTCTGAATTGTGCTATACAAATAAACTTGCCTTGCCTTATAATAATATTGAAATGTGTTTATAGTCTTTTCTGAAAGCTAAAGGAAAATACTCTCGAGCTGGAGATCTGAATAATTGCAGTTGCATCACACTGTGGATAACGACTGTGTGTTGCTGATGTTTGGACCAGTAAAGAGAACCTTTGTACCGGCTTTGTTACATTAAAAAGGAACCAGACTGAGAGCAAGTCCTGTGTGGCCGTGCTGTCCTTCCTGGACCACAGACACAAAGAGGACACATCCACCACAGAACCACTACAGAACCACTACAGAACCACCTCAGACACACAACCCGTCACATATACAAAGTTATATCTAATCTAATCTATTAATAAAAATGCTGATTTCCCGACAGAATATTAATTGAAAGTAGAAAAAGCACTAAAGTCCAATACAAGGAGATGTGTCTCACTCCACCAGAATCTGGACACAGTTCGGCTCTGGTTCTGAGTCAATGGGTCACATGACCCGGAAGCTATTGAACAAAGATGCAGATTTGTGTCGGTGCCGACAGTGAAGAAGGAGGAGAACGAACCTGCTCTGTGTGACCGAAGCTGAGGCGTTAAAGCAGAGTCCAGTAGGTTCCGGTGTCGCTGGTTCTGCTCTGTGGACCGACACAGTTCCTCCTCGTACTCTGCTATCGTCCTTTCAAACAGCGCACATATCTCCTCAGCAGCCGCAGTCAGTCGCTGCTTCACCAACGATCTCAGAATCTGGACTTTAGACATTTTCACACAGTCACACTGTTTACAGCTAGCATGCTAAGCTAACGTGTGTATACTTGTATCTGGCGGGAGATGAGTCTGAGAGCAAACAGCACAAAGTCCATCACACACGTTCATCCAGACTGTCACTACATCACTACCGTGGACGGCTCCTCTCTAATCGATCATCAATAATCAGAAGAAAAGCGATCTGAGCAGCACGAGAGTCCACGAGAGTCCAGGAGAGTCCGGCTGCAGAGCTCCACGGTGGGGTCGCTTCCGGTCCTCCAGCCTCAGGCCGGGAAGTACGCGCAAGAAACTTCAAAATAAAATCGTTTAGACACAATCAACTTCAAAATAAAATCATGCACACACTTCCGGTGGAAGCGCTTTTGTCGCTAATTTATATTTAATTAATCAACATTGTTATGTTGAGACCATTAATTTCTTAAATGTGACATACATGTTTATCTTGCCTTTTCTGTCTACGTAGCAACGGACGTGAGCAGGCTTTTCTGAATCAGCATAGCAACATATCGATTCAGTACGTCATCAACATTAATTCCGTCAGCATAAACTTCGTCCATGTAGTTTAGCGACGTCAGTTCATATGAAAACATTAGGCTTGCTTAGCCTAAAGCCTCTCTTCCTGTCTTTAACAAAAACACTCTTTTGATACATAATTGACCTTTGAAGAGTGTAAGAGTAGTTCAGTACAAACATCTGAACTTAAAGAAAGATCTTTTGAAGAGATGAGGTTGTATACTTAAACTCTGCAAGCAACCTCAGCGCACATGTGGAGTGCAGGAGTAGTTGCTTAAAACCACATCAACATATAAACAGAATTAGCCTCTGCTTTTTATATTTCATGTACAATATTTATCATGTTAAATACATTATTTTATTGTGTGATATTTCTGTGTATGGTTTCACCTAACTCTTATGCATAATACACCTGAAGGTCTTTAGAAGACATACAGGCCAATCAAATGTTTTACTATGATTAAATATATAACAGTATGTATAACAACATACGTGAAGGGCAAGAATAGTTAAAACTATTCATTACCTTCAAATGCATTAACTTTCCTGTTTTCTTCATGGTTTAATCAAGGTAAATTATTTGGTGCTTGATTAAAAAACCACACATAATATGACAAAATGATCAAACAATCAGTTGCTCTTTATTCAGCACAGCAACAACAGTAGAGCCCTACGAGGCCATCAACCATCAGTTTGACATTCACAAGTAGCCTTATTTATCACTCATCTCCTCACTAAATGTCCACATGTCTTCAATGCTGGAGAACAGAAATCTGAAAGGCTCCAAGATGTCTTCCCTCTCCTGGTCATCCGTGTCTGCACTCTCCTCCTCAACCCAAAGTCTGGCATATTGCTGTGCAGCTTCTGCCAGTTCCTCCTCTCCCATCTGGACTGCATCGGGCAGCTCCACCTTGCCTGAAAAGAAATGCTGGTTTGTTTCCACCCATTCTGCTGCCCTGTTGTTGTCTTCCTACACAAACGAACAGTATCATCACCTCAGTTATTCACATAAAGTCTCCCCCCCCCCGATCCTGCTGCCACAGTGTCACTCTGGCACACAGCATCATACAGTGGCAGAGGGCAAAGTATCAAAAACGAAACTAACATCTCAGTATGTGCACAAGAAAGAAAGAGAGAAAAGCCAAGACTTTCAAGTCAGTCTGTGTCAAGACAAAGTCAAGTCGACTTTTTCATCAGTGTCAGTCAAGTAAGTCTCAAGTCCTCAAATTTTGGACTCGAGTCCAACTCAAGTCAAGTCATGTGACTCGAGTCCCCCACCTCTGCTAAAAATACATTTTCAATACACAGTAGCTCGAAACATGCTTGATTCTTTTGGAACAACAATATCCAACTTCCTAGTGTGTCAGTATTTAGACAACATGTTTAACTACATACAGATTTGTAATTATCTTGTAGGAAAGTGCCTAACTGTGTTTTCACTGGTCTCATCACAGTATTCAGTCTGAGTCTCTGGAGTCTTCAGTCCTGTCTTCAGACTCTGGTGTTACCACCTGGCTCAAGGATGGCAACAAGAAGGGAGGCCACACACACACATCTTAAACAAAAAGTAGTTTATTTAACTCAAACCAACATAAATGTTAAACTAGTGGGATATGTACAATAGGAAAGGTAGTGAAGATATGGTGTATTGTGTTGTGAAGTGCAGCAAACTAAACAAAGGAAAAGAGGCTGCGAGCCCTACTGCAGGCCCAGGTGAGAGAGAGAGACACACCCCTAGAGGCAGTCCTTATATACACTCTGGAAGCCCCGCCCATAAAGGCAGGTACAGGAAGACAACCCTCCCAGCTCCATCTACCTCTGCAAAAAAACAGTCAGAGCATGTCAGACTACCAATTCAAGAGGAGGAGAGGTCGTCACACTGGTAAATGTTTATCTGGATCTGAGATCCTGGCTGGTTCTGTTCTCCTCGTGCCTCTCCAGTAGCTTCTGTGTCCATCTGTTCAGCTGAAACTCTAAGTTTGGTTATGATGAAGCTGTGACCTGTTACAACGATCACACTTGTGTTTATCTAACGTGCCACGCCGTATTAAATAATTATTAATTAAATTGTTTTTGTTAATCAATAAAATTGTTATTGTTAATTAATGAAACGGAGGTTACTATGATTCATTAATGAACATGAGGCACCAACCTGAAGTCAGGGATCATTAATCAAATTATATGCTTCTAGTCTCAAATCCTGAAGTTAATAGAGAATTGTTTATTATGAAAATATAAATAATTAGATGAGGTGGAAGATGTAAATCCGAGCACTGACTGTCTCAACCAGTTGTTATTATGATATGGAATTGCGCAAAATAATCACAAATGCTGCTCAGTTAAAATCAACAGTGCTTTCTCCAAAACACAAACCACATACTTTAACAAACAACAGTTGTTCTCTACAACCAGCACTACAAGAACATAAGCAAACCCAAAACCAAGATAAAGATGGAGATATAAGTGTGTGTGTGTGTGTGTGTGTGTGTGTATTAATCATATACCTGGAATTAAAAAATAGCAGCAATGAGTGTTTTTGACCAGAGCTGATCATTTCACGAGTGCGCTCCATTTGAACAAAGATGGCGGCTACGTAGTCTTTGGCTTCTTGTGCAGTTTGATTGCACGTGAGCAGGAGCGGCGTGGCAATGAGGACGATCGGGAGCTTTCGTGGTCAGCCGGTCGATGAATTTGCACAAACAGGCCCACAGATTATTCTAAGCGGCCGTGAGACGTATGAGGCTCATTGAACTTATTGATGTAAATCATGTAAATTATCCGAGAATGTCTCCAAGATCTACTATATTAGAATGAAGGAGAAGTCCAACCAGTATTTATACCACTTGCTCACTCTCTCTATATCTCAGTCATGGTTACCCTGCACTCATCTCTGATCTCTCCCATCAATCAACTGGTATTATCTTAATTGAAGTCTTGGTTGGTGGCGGGCCAGTACAGTCAGAATTGTCCCGTCCGACTAGAAACTCCAACTCGTTTTGAATGCGAGCGCAGGATCAGCTGTAGTCCAAACACCTGATGAAGGCCAGCTGCTATCACACAGTGGGACCAATCAGATGGAAGGACCGGACCTTGGTTGTTCCGTCTCCTTCTGAATATAATTTCTTCCTTCTGCAGGCGGTGAAGAACAACTGGGTTGTGCAGCGTTCCTGTATAGATCCAAAATGTCAATAAAGACTATTCTAACAAAAAACTAAGGTAAAAAAACTTTAAAAACAGGGCCACTTTAAGCAATGGGGAATGGGTCAAAGTGTCGTAGTACCTTGAAGTACCATGTCAAAATGTTTTATTCAATAATTTACCACACTGAGAGCAAAGACATGTTTTATCTCCTGTGTGAATCCTGATGTGTGTGATAATATGTTGCTGTTGGCGGAATCTTTAATCACATTCATTCTCCTGTGTGAATCTTTGTGTGTGTGATAAGTTCTTGCTTTCGAATGAATCTTTTACCACATTCACCACAACTAAATGGTTTCTCTCCTGTGTGAATCTTTGTGTGTGAGATAAGACCTTGCTTATGGATGAATCTTTTACCACATTCACCACAACTGAACGGTTTGTCTCCTGTGTGAATCTTTGTGTGTGTGTTAAGATTTTGCTTACGGATGAATCTTTTACCACATTCATCGCAACTGAACGGTTTCTCTCCTGTGTGAATCATTGTGTGTGTGACAAGTTGTTGCTTTCGAATGAATCTTTTACCACATTCACCACAACTAAACGGTTTCTCTCCTGTGTGAATCTTTGTGTGTGTGATAAGACCTTGCTTTTGGATGAATCCTTTACCACATTCACTGCAAGTGAACGGTTTCTGTCCTGTGTGAATCTTTGTGTGTGTGATAAGATCTTGCTCTTTAATGAATCTTTTACCACATTCACCACAACTAAATGGTTTCTCTCCTGTGTGACTCTGTATGTGTGTGATAAGATCTTGCTTTTGAATGAATCTTTTACCACATTCACCACAACTAAATGGTTTCTCTCCTGTGTGACTCTTTGTGTGTGTGATAAGATCTTGCTGTTGGCTGAATCTTTGACCACATTCACCACAACTAAATGGTTTCTCTCCTGTGTGATTCTTTGAGTGTGTGTTAAGATCTTGCTGTTGGCTGAATCTTTCACCACATTCACCACAACTGAACAGTTTCTCTCCTGTGTGAATCTTTGTGTGTCTGATAAGATGTTGTATTCGGATGAATCTTTTACCACATTCACCACAACTAAACGGTTTCTCTCCTGTGTGAATCTTTGCGTGTCTGAAAAGATCTTGCTTTCGGATGAATTTTTGACCACATTCACCACAACTGAACGGTTTCTCTCCTGTGTGAATCTTTGAGTGTGTGATAAGATCTTGCTTTCGAATGAATCTTTGACCACATTCACCACAACTGAAAGGTTTCTCTCCTGTGTGAATCTTTGTGTGTGTGATAAGATCTTGCTTTCGGGTGAATCTTTTACCACATTCACCACAACTGAACAGTTTCTCTGCTGTGTGAATCCTCTTACAAACAATCAGTTTTGAGTTTTTGCTAGATCTTTCACCACAGTCAGAGAAGGTAAACTGTTCCTTGTCAGTACCACATCCTACACCACTTACAGGGACCTCAATGTTTTTCTGAGAGTTTAAACTTGACTGAGGTTCTTTGGTCTCACTCCAAACATCATCATTGTCTTTACCCGGAGGTTCAGGTGAGTCTTCACCTTGAGTTTCAGGAGAGTCTTCTGTCTCAGATTCAGGAAAGTCCTCAGCCTCAGGTTCAGGAGAGTCTTCAGCCTGAGGTTCAGGAGGGTCTCCTGTCCTATCTTCAGTCCCTGATTGTAAATGTCTGTCTGGAACTGAGTTCCTGGCTGGTTCTGGCCCACCACAGTTCCGTCCGTCAGATTCTTTTTCCATCTGTTCAGTTTGTCTTTGATGAAACTGCGAGGACTGAGGTTTCTCTTCATCATCATCTTCATGCTTCACAGGAACAAGAGTGAATGTGAACTCAGTGATATCAGCTTCCTCCTGATTAGTCCAGAGTTCCTCCTGTTCATCTTTAATGTGTGGGGGCTCTGGGTCCTGCTGGTCCAGACTGGAGCTCCACTCCTGCTGCTCGGGAGAAACCTTTTTCTGACCAAACAACAGCTGCTGGACATCTGCAGGACACAGGAGACAAAAAGACAAATGTTAGACCGACAGAAATAAGTTCAAATCAGGTTGATATTTAGTCAAATACTGGAGCAGACAGGTAACCCCACATTGTTCCACTGAACATCATGAGAAATGAGAAATCTTGATGAATTCAAACAGTGTGAAAGTGTAATATTGTGTTGGAAATTTAATTCTAAAAACTCTACATTTGTTGTTAAAAAAAAGAAATCAACAACAATACAAACACAAGTTAAATGTTGATTCAGAATTCATACATATGTCTTCCTGCACCTACATTTGACACTTCGAATGCTCCTTGATGACCTCCAGTTTAAAATTTCTTGTGCCCACAAGGAAGCTTTTATGCTGCATTTAGACAAAACGCAAAGAAAATAATGGAGCTGCATTACTCGCACTTGTTAGATGGCAGATTTATTAACTCTTAATCATGTCTACTCGCACAACGTAAATAGAAATATCCATGAACGTGTGGCACCCAGCCAGAGTCTGCAGCTTCCAGTGCTACCTGAAGCTAACAGGTGCCCAGTTCTCAGCTGCGTAGCATCTGTACATCTGTCTCCATTGAGTGGCAGCTTCTTAAAGGGATATTCCGGTGTAAGTTCAATCCCTGTTCTAACACACCGTGACACAGAGTTAAAGTTTGCAGAGCTCAGCATCCTCAGAAACGATTGTACGACAACAATACACTGCAGTAAATGGATCCAATTATAAACCGCCACCAAAAAGCCACAAATAATGCTCAGAACAGCAAACTTAAGCAACAGTGCTGTGCTGAGCATTATTTGTGGCTTTTTGATGGCGGTTTATAGTTGGATCCATTGACTGCAGTGTATTGTTGTCGTGCTGTCGTTTCTGAGGATGCTGAAGCTATGTGAGCTAGCGCTCTGCAAACGTTATCTCCCGAAGGGGTGTCCTACTTAGTGTCACAGTGTGTTAGAACATGGATTAAACTTACACCGGAACATCCCTTTAACAGGGGTGTTAAACACAATAGATCTGTCTTGCTACTGCAAGCTAATGCAGAAATCTTGCTAATGAAGAAATGTGTGTTATTCAGAAATACTGGTAAACTCGTGGACTGACGGGCACAGGGCGGATCTGAGCCGCTGAGTGGACCCAGAGCAATTGAAACAGTAGCATTTCATACAGCAAGAACAAAGAACAAGGAAGGGCAGGTTCAAACAAAAGGTAAACAAAAGACAAAGGGAGATCGTCTGCTCTTTGGAGAGTGTGAACAGGAGGGTGGGGGAAGGTGTGGGGGCACATTTAACATAGTGATCAAGGTCCAGACGTCCTGAGACCAACTGGTGTTACACAAATGTGTATCTGCAGGGTGCCGGAGACAGACAGGAATCACCATTTAGGTCTGGAGGCCAAAGGGCTCTTTCCAGACGTCATTTCAAATGTGTATTTTCTTCCTCATTGTCTTTGGACAAAATGTGTATTGACAATGTTTTGGGATCTTTATTGTAAATGTTAAAGAGAATAGCTCTCATTGTTTAGGTGCTCATACAGTGGGAATCAGATGACAGAGTCATACATAATATTACCACTATACAATCACATGTTTGTGTCATACTGAAGAATGTAGAAAAAGACTATAACAACACTGAAATGTATTTCATATCAGTAAAGTAAAATCAGTGTTTCCCCCAGTATTTTCTGAAACTGTGGCGCTCATAGGCTACTTAGGGAATTTCATTTTTTTTCTCTGGTTATGATGCTCTCACACCATCATGAACTCCCCTGCATAGGCTTGGAATGAAGAATTGTCTAATATTGTAAAGAAATACTATTTTTATTATTTGTTTCAAGAAAGGAGTTTTCTAAGTCAGAGTCCTGCACAGGTGAAAAATAATGTACTGTGTCGGACACAGATGCGGATCGAGTCGGACACCTGGAGAGACGGGTTGGGTTTTACGATCACTTATCATCAGTCATTATTAGCGACACAAATGATGAGCATTTATATTTCGTATGAGCTCATTCATGCGTACTTGCACCCTCCCTGAACTCCCATTCCCCAAGCTGTCTTAGTTTCACTTTTAAAAATTGCATTAAAGAATTTCTTATTCTGATTCTGTCTTACTTTCATTTTTAAAAATTGCGTCCATCCAATTTTCCTTTGGGCCTCGGTATCAATTTGTAGCGTGTCGGCACGGGTACGGAATCTAATTCGTGCTACTGTTGGAAAACGGGTCGGATGCGTTGACCCGTGCAGGACTCTGCTCTAAGTGACCACTTTAATCCTCTAGCTAATTACCAAGCTAAATATCCAACATGCTAGTTAGCGTCAAAGACTGCAGTGGAGAACGACGGTAAGATATTTCCTTTCTCTAACACTGGATTTATTTATTCCTGAATTTTGAAGGTGTGGCGGCTTTAATTTTGCCGTAGTGGTGTGCCAGAGTCAATTACATGTAGGGGAAACCCTGAAAATACTCCCAAACTGGAATTTGAATGATTGCAGATTACGACTGTGTCTCGCTGATGTTTGGACCAGTAAAGAGAACCTTTGTACCGGCTTTGTTACATTAAAAAGGAACCAGACTGAGAGCAAGTCCTGTGTGGCCGTGCTGTCCTTCCTGGACCCCAGACACAAAGAGGACACATCCACCACAGAACCACCACAGGACCACCTCTGACACAACCCATCACATATACAAAAGTTACATCTCATCTAATGTATTGATAAAAATGCTGATTTCCCGTCAGAATATTAACTTAAAGTAGAAAAAGCACTAAAGTCCAATACAAAGAGATGTGTCTCACTCAACCAGAATCTGGACACAGTTCGGCTCTGGTTCTGAGTCAATGGGTCACATGACCCGGAAGCTATTGAACAAAGATGCAGATTTGTGTCGGTGCCGACAGTGAAGAAGGAGGAGAACGAACCTGCTCTGTGTAACCGAAGCTGAGGCGTTAAAGCAGAGTCCAGTAGGTTCCGGTGTCGCTGGTTCTGCTCTGTGGACCGACACAGTTCCTCCTCGTACTCTGCTATCGTCCTTTCAAACAGCGCACATATCTCCTCAGCAGCCGCAGTCAGTCGCTGCTTCACCAACGATCTCAGAATCTGGACTTTAGACATTTTCACACAGTCACACTGTTTACAGCTAGCATGCTAAGCTAACGTGTGTATACTTGTATCTGGCGGGAGATGAGTCTGAGAGCAAACAGCACAAAGTCCATCACACACGTTCATCCAGACTGTCACTACGTCACTACCGTGGACGGCTCATCTCTAATCGATCATCAATAATCACAAGAAAAGCGAACTGAGCGGCAGGAGAGTCCACGAGAGTCCAGGAGAGTCCGGCTGCAGAGCTCCACTGTGGGGTCGCTTCCGGTCCTCCAGCCTCAGGCCGGGAAGTACGTGAAGAAACTTCAAAATAAAATCATGTACACATTTCCGGTGGGGGCGCGATTTTGTCTGTGATTTATATTTAATTAATCAACATTGTAATGTTAAAACCATTAATTTCTGAAATGTGACATAGATGTTGATCTTGCCACTTCTGTCTACATAGTGTAACGTCAGTAGGCTTATCTGTATCAGTGTAGCAACATATGGATTCAATATGTCTGTCATCAACTGCATTAATATTAATACTGTCAATAGGACATAAACTCCGTCCCTGTAGCTTAGTGACGTCAGTATAGAAAACCATTAAGCTTGTTGATCCTAAAGCCTCTCTTCCTGTCTTTAACAAGAACACACTTTTCATACATAATTGTAACAGTAATTTCATACAAACATCTGAATTTAATATGAAAAATGTGTTTCATGACACAAGAAGCTTGTATGTCTGCTTGCACTGTAAACCTGACAATCTGAGGTGAGGCTATAGCCTACATTATATATTCATAATATAATTATATATTTCAATTCTGCAAGCAACCTCAGCGTACATGCAGAGGGCAGGAGCAGTTAATTAAAACCACATCAATGTAGGAACACAAGCCCTTTCGTCTCTGCATCTTAAAGAGGTCCGGTTCTGCCATGATTACCTTTGACCCAAATTGGCTCCTTCTTCCAGCATATGGGCCTGAGAGCCCCTCTCACCTCTGACCTGACAAGAAGAGGAGAAACTGTCTCTGCATCTCACAGAGTTCCGGTTTCTGTCATTAATTAGCAAGCTGACTGTTTTCTCTAAAGGCGCGTGTTCGTCTCCAAACTTCTCTACCAAGTAAGAAGAGAAGATGTTTTTGTTGCCATAAACACGTCACTGGAGACTTCTTGATTTAATTTACGACAAATACCCACATCTGCACCCCCCCCCCCCCCCCCCCGCCAAATTAAAAAAAGAAAAAAAGAAAATGAACTCCTTTTCCTCAGGTCAAACGAGGTCAAGCACGATACTCTTTTCTCTCCACATCAGAAGAAATGAGAAATGTTTTCTAACACGGATATTATGATTTAATGTGTCTTTAACAATAGTAAATTAGGTAACTGATGTCTACAGCATACATTCCCCAGTGGGGTCAGAAGTTGGTTGGGGAAACCTAATCAGGTGCTTGAAAACCAATAACAAAGCACGGCCGAGCCTATCGATGATCTTGAGAACAGAGGCAGGAGAAAAAACGTGTGGGTTATTGGTTTACCAGAAGATGTGGAGGGTCAGGTTTCACAACTTCGCTGACAAACAGAGGGTGTTGGACACCACAAGACCCAGCGGGACCATGAGGTACCAGGAGTCAACCATCATGTTTTTCCAGGATCTGTCAGCGCGGTTCTGTGCAAACGAAAAGGGTTTGATGACGTGAAGAAGCGGCTGCGGGACATTGGGGCTAAATACATGATGCTCTATCCAGCTACGCTGAAAATATTCCATGGTGGGGAAACCAGGAGCTTCGACTCCCCTGCTAAAGCCATGGCTTTTGTTGACACTCTCAAGTGAACTGCACGTGAGTCACTAGCCGATCTGCTCATGTTTATGGACAGATTATCTATCTGGATGAAAACGTTTTTTTGAACTAAGTTTGTCTATGGGCGGATCGTATATCTGTTTGAATAATGATGCTGACTCAGAGAGCTAAAGTGAACATTTTCAAACGTCAATCCTTGCCCTACTATCCTCTGTTTATGGGTGGCTGATGACATGATGTGTAGACCAATACAGAAGAGAGTATCCTGATTTGTCTTTTGTGGGGCATGGGGACTCTTTCTTTTCTTTTCTCTCTCTTCCCCCTCTGTTTTGTTGGTCTGCTTGTCCTTGTTTAAGGGTGGATATAATTATCACTCTGGTGGTGTTGTCTGAGCTTGGAGCTGTAAGAGAAGTTAGTCAAGTTAGTGTCCAGTTATGAAGAAGGTTATGGAAATCACTGGTTAACAGTGCTGTTGGCGCATCTGTTTTGTGTAATGTCTGTTGTCTATTTTCTGTGTCTCAGTTCGGCTTAGGTGATGGCTTTGTTAAATGGGCGAAGGTCCTATATACCCAGCCAATGGCTGCAGTCATAACCAATGGTCTTAAATCCACACATTTTATGATTCAGAGGGGTAGCAGACAGGGCTGCCCTTTATCACCACTTTTGTTCGCAGTGTCAATTGAACCTCTAGCGGAAGCTATCAGACAAGACCCTTTAATGGCTGGATTGGATGTGGGCAGAAAATCACATAAAATTACATTATATGCAGATGATGTGTTGTTGTTGTATGTTTAACTCCTCAGTAGCAGTTCCTCGTCTCACTCAGATTATTGCCCGGTTTGCTGCCTTTTCTGGATATAAAGTTAATTTCTCCAAATCAGAGGCGATGCCTCTGGGTAATTTGCAGCAGTCACCAGATAACCCTAATCCTTTCCCATTCAAGTGGTCCCCTGCAGGTTTCATATATTTGGGTATATATATATTACACCTAAAATTAATCAGATGTTTCAAGCAAACTTTGTCCCACTATTAGATAAGATCAAACAAGATATGGAGAGATGGAACAATCTTCCCATATCATGGCTGGGCCAAATCGCACTTCTGAAAATCAATATTCTTCCACGCTTGCTCTATCCAATACAAATGATTCCCGTCTTATTCAATCATGAAATAGTGAAAAAACTGAGTGGTTGGTTTAGTTCCTTTATCTGGTGTAAATGAAGACCACAGATCCGGATGTCGGTGTTAGAATTACCAAGTGCTATGGGTGGGCTGGATCTCCCAGATATTAAAAAATATCAGTTTAGTGCCCATCTAAGATATATAGCTGATTGGATCAAAAACGATGCTTCCTCAATCTGGCTTGATATCGAGAAGTCCCTATCCAACTGTCCTCTAAAAAATCTACTTTTTATCAACAAACTGAAATGTATTAGAAAGCTTTGTAGCAATTCTGCTACAATTAATACTATTAGAGCATGGAGGATCACACAGCATATGAAAGGCAGATCAGGGCTCATGTCGGTTTTCACCCCGATTTCTGATTGCTGTCAGCCAAGGGTATTTCTTCCTTGGGGGACCTTTTTGATGGTTCTACCTTCTTGACTGTCAAGCAAGTTATGGAAAAATATGGCATATCAAGAAATGATCTTTTTCGTTATTTTCAGGTCAGAGATTTTATTATAAAAGACACATTGCTGCTTGCTGATGTTAATGTCACACAGACAGAGAAACAATTGCTTCTTTCTCAGGGGAATGCTTCCTTTAGAACCTTTTATGCCAGTCTGAGGGATCGCTCAGGTCACAATGCTCGGGTGCTGGGGGTGATCTGGGAGAGAGAGCTGGGTGTTGTTATAACTAAGGAGATGAGGGATGACATCTGGAATAATGCAAGGAAAATTACAGTTTGTAATTGTACTAGAGCGATGCAACTTAAGATACTGCATAGGGCACATGTTGCCCCAAACCGTCTCTCCAAATACAGAAAGGATTTCTCTCCACTTTGTCTTAAATGTGTCAGGATCTGGGGCCAGGGACTCAAACGCAGACCAGAGTTAGTTGGAAACACGTGTAATTTATTCAGTACAAAAAAGCAATAGTGCTAACGTGGCTGGTGTTCTTCGAGACGCCGAGAGTGGTGGTGTGACTCAGGCTCAGGCTCCAGGTTCGTGGTCGGTGGTGCTGGCAGGTGACTGGGTTCAGGCTCAGGTCTGGTGGTCTGTGACGACGCAGAGAACAGGTAAGCAGAGGTTTCGAAAAAACAAGAACAAGTTCAGGTGCGACTGATTCAACGAACCGGCAGGGTCTGGAAGGGTCTGGGTACATAAGAGTGCGCTGATTATGGTGATGAGCTACAGGTGTGCTGATGGGAGCTCCAGCGACCACGCCCACCGGTGGCTTCCAGAGGGAGAGAGAGGAAGAGCACAATACAGAGACATACACAAAACCAAAACACACCGTGCACACAAAAAGGGAGCAAAGGAAGACAAAAATTCACAAACATACACACACTAGGCAGGAGGCCCTGATCACGGCCTGCGGGCCGTGACAAAATGTAAGACAGGAATTGGTGATCTTACTCACTGTTTCTGGTCCTGTGTACTAAAGTATTGGAGTGATGTCTTATTTGAAATACAAAAGGTTCTGAAAAAGGAGCTGGAACTTGACCCAGTTTCTCTCCTTTTGGGTCTCCCGAGCGGCTGTGTAACTGATATGTATCAGAAAAAACTGTATAATGTTATGACATTTTGTGCCAGGAAAAATATTCTTCAGCACTGGATCTCAGACAAAGCCCCCTCGGTTGCGGGATGGCAAAGGACAATAATGGAATATATACCTCTGGACTTTCTGACCTGTCTCCTGCACTACAAAACAAATGCCTTTCAATCAATGCAAATCTTTCTGCTATAATGACTCGAGCATTTGTAAAAAAAAATAAGAAAAGGGGTGAAAAAAACCCAAAACAAAACAAACTAATAATTTTTTTTATTTGGCTCCCATTGGACTTGATTTCACTCTGTGCTGTATAATGTACCTGTCGTGTTTACCTGGAACTGATCTTTTTTTGTGCGTGTGTTGATACTCCCAGCTAGTCTTTCGTTCCTGTTTGGTCCTGTCTTGTGTATGTTTGTCCATGATAAAAAATTAATAAACACATAAATATAAAAAAAATAAAAAGTATCACCGCCTGATCCAGAAGAAGTTGAATTTGCTCAAGAATCAGAACACAGAGAAAAGTCTTTTTCAAGACTATCCTGATTTGATGACGAACGTTGCAATTAAGGGCGGCTGTAGCTCAGCGGGTAGAGCAGGCCGGCTAGTGATCGGAAGGCTGCTGGTTCAAATCCCGGCTGAGCTGAACTGCATGTCGAAGTGTCATTGAGCAAGATACTGAACCCCAAATTGCTCCTGAGGGCCCTGCGATGAGCTGGCAACTTGTCCACGGTGTACCCTCCCTTCACTCGGAGACAGCTGGGATTGGCCCCAGCAACAAAACCCTCAACCCCTTGAAAAAGGGATTAAGCGGTGTCCATTTCATAAAACAAAAAATAAAATCACTAGAAAACAGAAAAAAGGCCTGTTGTTTCATATTCTGAGACCGGATGTTGTCATTTACAGGACGGTGCTGTGTAGAACAAACAGTAGGCTGTGGCGGGGTAATCTACCGTGACACATGGACATGGAACTGCAGTCAAGCCGGCCGTCAAGCTCCGTGGTCAAATCAGCCGCACTTAAATTTTGAGTGTACGAGTATTCTCAGCAGTATGGTAAATGCGGAGCATATTTACTTTCAGTTTTCAAAATAAAGGTATTATGAACAGTAAGCTATTATCCGAACCTACATTTAAAATACAACATGTTACATTAAAGTGTTTCATGTGCCCATAAGAAACACTTAACATCAAGTATCTTTACTGCACCAGTGTGGAGAAATGCAAAAATAAGAGAGTCCAATATTTATGCCTCCAGATTGCATATTTTATCATATTTGAGGTGCTGTAAAAACACATTGCTCAATATTTCCTGGCTACTGGTGGTATATTTGACTTTTACACATCTAAGACTACAACTATACTTGATATCAAGCACTTTACCAATGTTGAAAAATTCAACAATAAAATTCCACATTTGTACCTCCAAGTGGCATACTTTCATATATTTCAGCTACTGTAAAAACGCTCAACAATTCCTGGCTATGGATATATTTCACTTCTATACATCTAAGACTACAACTGTACTTGATATCAAGCATTTTTACTGCACTAATGTGGAGAAATTCAACATTAAACGTCCCATATTTCTTCCTGGAGATTGCATATTTGACCGTTATTGAGCTACTGTAAAATCACTTTGCTCAATAATTCTTGGCTATGGGTGATTTACCTGATTTCTCCACTAAAAATGCTTGATATAAAGTACAGTTGTAGTCTTAGATGTGTAGAAGTGAAATATACCATCCATAGCCAGGAATTGTTGAGCAAAGTGTTTTTACAGTAGCTGGAATATATGAAAATATGCCACTTGGGGGTACAAATGTGGAATTTTATTGTTGAATATCTCACATTGTACAGTGATAATGCTTGATGTCGCGTATAGTTGTAGTCTTAGATATGTAAAAGTTCAGTTCAGTTCAGAAAACTTTATTTATCCCATACGGGCAATTCAGTTTACAGCTCCCAGTTCAATTAAGTTAGAAAAGAAAGAAAGAAAAAACAAAACAAAAAACAAGACATACAACAATCATTCATTAGACATACAACTCTGACACTCAACTCTCAGTTTTCAACTCATGGTTCCCAACAGCGATGTCGTGTACCTGTGCAATATACAAGTAAATAAATAAATAAATAAATAACAACAAGCATACCCCTACTCATTAATATTGGCATTCATCAGCCTAATAAGAATTTGAGAATTTGAGTAGCGATTTGTCTTCCTCAGGGGGGCAGAGTAGCGTCGCCCTGAGGGCATCAGAGTAAATTCACTGGACATGACATGACTGACACCAGTGTGTAAAACAGTTGTTAAAACTCCGTGGCAGATAAAAGGGGCGAAGAGAGATTGTCAACAATTCTAGATCAGTTGTGCACATTCTTTCTCTGACCTTCACTGTATTACAGAACCTCTCGTTGACGTAAAAACACACTCCTCCTCCTCGGCTTTTTCCGGTAATCTCCGGAGACCGGTCCAGGTGAATCGGAATTCCGAACCCGCTGAGTGAAAAGTCCTCATCCCGGTCCGAGTCACTGAGCCAAGATTCAGTGAAGGCGAGGAGACAGATCTCCTTGATCTATCTCTTGAGCTTGGCCCATACTTGAAGTTCATCTAGCTTGTTCCTGATAGACTGAACATTTGCCAACAAAACTGTAGGGAGTGGGGGTCATTTGCGCCGATCGCTCAGCCTGAGAGTCTTTATTCTCTGCCGCAGACCACCTCTTTTTCCCATTTTCCTGGTCCTTACGATCGGCTTGCATATCTCCCTCGGGATACTGGCTGATATCTCTCCAGCTGCTCAAGTCCGCAGGGATAGCAGAAACTCCCGGCTCAGAGTAGCCCTCCCCGGTGCGCCATGTTCTGCTCCATGACAGAGAGAGACGCCAAGTAAAAGTAGTAGCGTTGCCGTAAAAAGAGATTAAAAGACTCGCAACTGTTCCCATCCGCATCGCTGATTCACTGACAGTTCATTCACACATAATAAAAAAAAAGGTAAAGGCCTCTCAGAACATAGCAAACACATAAGTAGCATACACTGGGCAGACGGCTGGGTCGCACACTGTGAAGCGCCCCGGAAGTGAATGACTTAGATGTGTAAAAGTCAAATATACCATCAGTAGCCAGGAAATAATGAGCAATGTGTTTTTACAGCACCTAAATATGGGACTCTTATTTTTGCATTTCTCCACACTGGTGCAGTAAAGATCTTGATGTTAAGTGTTTCTTATTCATCATGGGCGCATGAAACACTTTAATGTAACATGTTGTATTTTAAATGTAGGTTCGGATAATAGTTTACTGTTCATAATACCTTTATTTTGAAAACCGAAAGTAAATATGCTCTGCATTTACCATACTGCTGAGAATACACTAAGTGCGGCTGATTTGACCACGGATCTTGACGGCCGGCTTGACCACAGTTCCATGTCCATGTGTAACGGTAGATTACCCCGCTGTAGCCTACTGTTTGTTCTACACAGCACCGTCCTGTAAATGACAACATCCGGTCTCAGAATATGAAAAAGCAGGCCTTTTTTCCGTTTCTGTTTTCTAGTGATTTTATTTTTTTGTTATATGAAATAGAAATGAAAATCGAATCATTTTTTAAATTTCACTCAACCCCCTTTGACCATGAAAAAGAAAATCGCCTGTATTTCAATTTTATTTGTTGTATTTTAAAACGAAAATCAAATAACCACTCGTTTTTTGTTTTTTAATACCCGTTTCTGACAGGAAAATTGAATGACCAAAAGAGACACGGACCGAATACAAGAATTAGATTAGATTAATATCAACCCAGGAACTGCACCATGCTGCACATCCTGACAGCTGAGAATATTACTCTCAGGTATTGTCCCCCTCCCCCCTCTATAAATGGAGGCTGTCCTGAAATGTGTGTTTCTCTTCTATAAAACACATTCTACATCTCGGAGGCAACATCTTCACACATAAGTGGCCCCTTCTCCATAATGCGCATTAGGGGTGTGCCAAAATATCGATTCTACGATATCGATACACTGGTGCCAAATATCGATATTTAAAAATGTAAAAAAAAAAAAAAAAAAAAAAGTTTTTTTTTTTTTTTTTTGGCCCACCACCCCTCTTCGGAGGACAGCTTTATCTTTATTCAAATATAGGTATACAACCGAATAAAATTTAAAAAATGGTTTAAGTAGCTCTGAAACCCACACATATAGATATTTAATGATAGTTGTAGTCAGTATGTGTGTTAAGAAGAGACACTGTGCAATATACTCTTTGGTTACTTGGCTGTCATTCATGTGAAATTCATTGACAATGTTTTGTAATTCCTGTGAAATGGATTCATTGCAGTCAATAAATTATTAATTTCTTCAGTGACACAGATATCGTGATGTATCGTGGATGAAATTTTTTGCAATATATCGATTATCGCAGAATTGCTGTATCGTGATATCGTTATCGTGGGCAAAATATCGTGATAGTATCGTATCGCGAGGTACCTGGTGATACCCAGCCCTAATGCGCATGTAACACCCCTTTAAGGAACTGAAAGGTAGTGAGCAATATTATGTGTGATAGGCCAGTAGGTTCGGCTGCTGGAGCATAGTGAAATGTATAGTGAGAATGTTCAATATCACCTTAGCAATTGCTACTTTAACTTTAACTTTTATTTTTTCTCCTGGACTCTGGACTGAATCGAATGAAAGACTTACCCCATCATTCTGTGGAACTGTAAATTGTGAAGTGGTGGGATATTTTCCCTGAGTGGTGATTGTTTAACTTGGTTGTTTCGTTTTTGCTGAGTTAAATTGTTAAGCAAGATTTGATCAGAGAGAAGCTTGAATTTAATGGTAGTAAATTTAAATTCATGTCATAAGGGTACACCCAGGACAGAGATAAGTGATTTAAGGTGAAACTAAGCAATTGCTTAATTGATATTCTGTGATCTAACACAACCTGTGTTGTCATTGCTGTGAATGGTACCTATAATTCATTTGTAAGACTCTGGTAAATGTCTATCTGGATCTGAGATCCTGGCTGGTTCTGATTAGTGATGGAACGGCAGTTCTTTTTACTGTACTGAATCTCTAGAATCTGTTCATTAAAATGATTCGTTCAAAAGATTCGTTCACCGAATCGTTCAGTGCTCTCCAACTCCCTGAACTGATAATCAGCCAAACGATCCGTCATTCAGTTCATTAATCAGCCCTGAGGTTCACGTTCACTTACTGAGGGATGGTGCGTTCACGGACTGTAGTACACAATCATTCGTGGGACACGCAGCGCTGCTGAGAAAGGAACGAATCAATTCAAGAAGGGATTCCGTTCACTTCGTTCACTCAAAAGATTGAACGTCACGTTCGCGATCGACACAACACTAGTTCTCCTCAGGCCTCTCCATCAGCTTCTGTGTCCATCTGTTCAGCTGAACCTCTAAGTTTGGTTATGATGAAGCTGTGACGTGTTACAACGATCACACTTCTGTTAATTTAACGTGCAGGGTGAATGTTTTTTCACAACCGCTGCAACAGAAGAATGTCTCTCTTGTGTGCACTGCCATGTGTCAGGTCATACTTAACTTATGCTGGGAATCAATTAGGATATCAATGAATCAATAATTGAATTGTTTTTGTTACTTAATTAAATTGTTATTGTTAATTAATGAAACGAAGGTACCATGATTCATTAATGAACATGGGGCACCAACCTGGAGTCAGGGATCATTAATCAAATGATATGCTTCTAGTCTCAAAGCCTGAAGTTAATAAAGAATTGTTTATTATGAAAATATAAATAATTAGATAAGGTGGAAGGCGTGAATCTGAACACTGACCGTCTCAACCAGCTGTTATTATAATATGGGAATGTGCAAAATAATCACAGATGCTGCTCAGTTAAAATCGACAGTGTTTATTAAAGCTTTCTCCAAAACACAAACCACATACCTTAACAAACAACAGTTGTTCTCTACAACCAGCACTAAAAAAACATCAGCAAAGCCAAAACCAACATAAAGATGGAGATATAAGTGTGTGTGTGTGCTAAACGTGACTTGGCGAAGTCACGCGAGAACAAGAATTCCAAGGCGATGATTCCGATTCTGCTGAATCAGATACCTGGAATTCAAAAATAGCGGCAATGAGTGTATCGACCAAAGGTGACACTTCACGAGCACGCAAAATGTGAACAAAGATGGCGGTTACATAGTCTTTGGCTTCGTGTGCAGTTTGATTGCATGTGAGCAGGAGCAGAGTGGCAAACGGGACGATCGGGAGATTCTGCTTCTGAAGTCAATGGAAGGGGTTATCGACACATGTATCTTTTGTTATAACGGGATTATTAACTATAAGTCTCCTACAGATCGCTCACAGCATTAAATGTGTGTGTTACCCGGGATGTGTATGTAAGTGTATATGTGTGGATTTGGGTGTTAGTAAAAGGAAAGAAGCTAAGCGAGCGCTTAGCAGACAACAAAGAATAACACATCAACTATGTGGTACACAGCGGTCGTCTCTCCCTCAACCAGCGGCCAGCAAGCAAATCGAGGTTTGTTTATCGTCTGCTGATCGAGCCGAAATACGACATACTGTGATCGCACACAGAGGCAAAACTAAACAAGCTATCCACTGAGTAGATCAGCATAAATGAGCTCCTAGTGAGCGTAATAACACAATTAGCACACAGTACAGTCAACAATCAATAGGACTCGGTGGTCCCTTCACAACAAATATAAGCACAACAAAAAGATGCTTTATACCAGGGGTGTCAAACTCATCTTCAGCCCAGGCCACATCAACATTATGGTTGCCCTTAAAGGGCCGGTTGTAACTGTAAGACTGTATGAATGTAACTACTCCGTAAAATATTGTAACAAATAAGTGTCTTTGCATTTAATTATTATTTATTCAACTGTACAAATATTGAACAAGCATTTACATAAATGTAAAAATATATTTAAGCACATTGCTCTGTAATTATAACTAGTCCCTTTAATTTATAAGATTAAGAAACCCACCATTACTCCATCAATCACAGATCAAACTTTTCAAATTAATAACAAAGATAAGCCAAATATGATCACACACAAGTTATTACATCAACTTTGTTCAAAGTGTTTTTGTCACTGTTGAGTTGGGCAGAACTATGGCACACAAATAATTCTGAGCTGCTAAAACATGTGTCACATGTGTGGCATTTTAGAAAAACAAAAAGCAGAGAGCCTTGCAGAGGGTAATGAGAGATGGTTTTGATTACAGTAAACATTTGAACACATACACCTGTAAACACACTGAATATGTGGTTTAATTTGGCAGCTAACAGAGCACACGAAAAAGCACTGACAGACAGGAAAGTGGGCAACATTGTCCTGTTCCAACTGGGACCTCCACAGGTGCAGTTTTCGCTGGAAAGCTGTGACCATGTTGAACTTCTTGTGTGATGACTTCACTAATCCATCCAAGCCCGTGTTTCCTCCACACACTGCAGATGCACCATCGGTAGTTAACCCATCAACTTGTCCCACGGTAATTTAGTTTTACTCACGGACCTTTCCACCGCATCAAAAATGTTCCTGCCCGTTGTCGTCGTCCCATGCATGGCAGCTACATCCAAGAGCTCGTCGCTGACGGTGAAGTCTGCCTTCAAGCCTCTTATGAAAGTGGACAGATGCGCTTTATCCATGTTGTCTGCGAAAAAGCAGGTAACTGCGTGAATCTTCGGCCAGCTGTGTTGTCAGATTGTCTGCTAGTTCCTTAACTCGGTCTGAGATGGTGTTTCTTGACAAACTGATATTGTTAAAAGTCTGATTCTGGTCGGGGCACACCTGCTCACACACCTGCTCACACACCTTTAGCTTGCACCGCTTCACAAATGCGCCCTCCGAAAAACACTTGGACGCTCGGTGATTTCTTCAGCCACAACAAAGCTAGCTTTCACTGCTGCATCACTTTTAGCGGTAGCTTTGGTGAACACATTCTGCTGCAGCTGCAGTCTGCCTTTTAATTTGTGGACAACTTCTCCAGCACTTCTTAGAAATCCGCTTTAGTCAAACGCTGATATGGAAACACTGGGATCTCGCAGCAGGATTTGCGGTCTTTTCGCGGGTCACACAATGCACGTCGGGTTATCGGGTCATCGACATGCATTGTGGGAGATGTAGTTTATGGTCACTATACACCGTAAAGCAGTGTACTTTTATTTTAAGACAATTGTACACCTTTTAAGCTCTTGCAGGCCACATAAAATGACGTTACGGGCCGGATTCAGCCCGCGGGCCTTGAGTTTGACACATATGCTTTATACTATCTGTTTCTGCCCAAACAGAAGCCTTTTACTTGGGTCGCTCATTGTGACTAGCGTGTCCCGTCTGGCTTGAAACTCCAACTTGTTTTAGATGTGAGCGCGGGTCAGCTGTAAAGTCCAACAGCAGATGAAGGCCGGCTGCTATCAAACAGCGGGACCAATCAGAGGGAAGGACGGGGCCTCGGTGGTTCCGCCTTCTTCTGAAGATAATTTCTTCATTCTGCAGGCAGTGAGGAACGACTGGGTTGTGCAGTCTTCCTCTATGGATGAAAAATGATAATGAAGACTATTCTAACAAGAAACGAAAGTTAAAAAAACTTTAAAAACAGGGCCACTTTAAGCCATGGGGAATGGGTCAAAGTGTAGTAGTACCTTGAAGTACCATGTCAAAATTTATTATTTAATTATTTACCACATTGAGAGCAAAGACATGTCTTATCTCCTGTGTAAATCCTGATGTGTGTGATAACATGTTGCTGTTGGCGGAATCTTTAACCACATTCATTCTCCTGTGTGAATCTTTGTGTGTCTGATAAGATTTTGCTTTTGGATGAATCTTTTACCACATTCACCACAATTGTATGGTTTCTCTCCTGTGTGAGTCTTTGTGTGTCTGATAAGATCTTGCTTTTGGATGAATCTTTTACCACATTCACCACAACTAAACGGTCTCTCTCCTGTGTGAGTCTTTGTGTGTCTGATAAGATCTTGCTTTTGGATGAATCTTTTACCACATTCACCACAACTAAACGGTTTCTCTCCTGTATGAGTCTTTGTGTGTCTAATAAGATCTTGCTTTTGGATGAATTTTTTACCACATTCACCACAACTAAATGGTTTCTCTCCTGTGTGACTCTTTGTGTGTCTGATAAGATTTGGCTTACAGTTGAATCTTTTACCACATTCACTGCAACTGAACGGTTTTTCTCCTGTGTGAATCATTGTGTGTGTGATAAGATCTTGCTTTCGGATGAATCTTTTACCACATTCAGCACAACTGAATGTTTTTTCTCCTGTGTGAATCTTTGTGTGTCTGATAAGATGTTGCTTTCGGATAAATCTTTTACCACATTCACCACAACTGAACGATTTCTCTCCTGTGTGAATCTTTGTGTGTGTGATAAGATCTTGCTTTCGGATGAATCTTTTACCACATTCACCACAACTGAATGTTTTTTCTCCTGTGTAAATCTTTGTGTGTCTGATAAGATGTTGCTTTCGGATAAATCTTTTACCACATTCACCACAACTGAACGGTTTCTCTCCTGTGTGATTCTTTGTGTGTCTGATAAGATCGTACTTTCGAGTGAATCTTTTACCACATTCACCACAACTAAACAGTTTCTCCCCTGTGTGAAACCTCTCACAAATAATCAGTTTTGAGTTTTTGCTAGATCTTTCACCACAGTCAGAGGAAGTAAACTGTTCCTTGTCAGTACCGCATGCTAGACCACTTACAGGGACTTCAATGTTTTTCTGAGAGTTTAACCTTGACTGAGGTTCTTTGGTCTCACTCCAGACATCATCATTGTCTTCAGCCTGAGGTCCAGGAGAGTCTTCTGCCTCAGGTCCAGGAGAGTCTTCAGCCTCAGGTCCAGGAGAGTCTTCAGCCTCAGGTCCAGGAGAGTCTTCAGCCTCAGGTTCAGGAGAGTCTTCAGCCTCAGGTTCAGGAGAGTCTCCTGTCCTGTCTTCAGTCCCCGATTGTAAATGTCTATCTGGAACTGAGTTCCTGGCTGGTTCTGGTCCACCACAGTCCTGTCCGTCAGCTTTTGTTTCCATCTGTTCAGTTTGTCTTTGATAAAGCTGCGAGGACTGAGGTTTCTCTTCATCCTCATCTTCATTCTTCACAGGAACAAGAGTGAATGTGAACTCAGTGATATCAGCTTCCTCCTGCTTAGTCCACAGTTCCTCCTGTTCATCCTTAATGTGTGGGGGCTCTGGGTCCTGCTGGTCCAGACTGGAGCTCCACTCCTGCTGCTCGGGAGAAACCTTTTTCTGTCCAAACAGCTGCTGGACATCTGCAGGACACAGGAGACAAAAAGACAAATGTTAGGCCGACAGAAAACAAGTTCAAATCAGGTTGATATTTAGCCAAATACTGGAGCGGACAGGTAACTCCACATTGTTCCACTGAACATCATGAGAAATCTTAATGAATTCAAACCGTGTGAAAGTGTAATATTGTGTTGAAAATCTAATTCTAAAAATTCTACATTTATCTCTGTAACAAAACAAAACAAATAACAACAATACAATCACAACTTCAATGTTAATTCAAAATTCATACATATGTCTTTCTGCACCTTCAAATTTCGTGCGCCCACAATAAAGCTTTTGTGCTGCATTTAGACAAAACGTAAAGAAAATATTTGTGCTGCATTACCTACAGTTGTTTGACTGCAGGGCTGTTAACTCTTAATTGTGTCTACTCGCACAACGTGAATAGAAATAACTGTGAACGCGTGGCACCCAGCCATGCCTGCAGCTTCCCAGTGATACCTGAAGCTAAAATGTGCCCAGTTCTCAGCTGTGTAGCATCTGTGCATATGTCTCCACAGAGTGGCAGCTTCTTAACAGTGTTGTTTTTGGCAGCCATTTCAGATTTAGTCTTAGTCTTTTGGACTAAAATGCTTTTTAGTTTTAGTCAAATTCTAGTCACTTCTATATGTGATAGTTTTAGTCCAGTTCTAGTCGACGAAAACTCAAACAGGTTTTAGTCTAGTTTTAGTCAGTTTAAGTAAAAAACTAAAACAAAAGAAGTATAGTCTTTTATCAAATTAATTTAGGTCAATCAAAAGATCTACAAGCTCACAATGTGTTGCAATGTGTTGAACTTGTAGATCTGCTATTTTCACAACTTGTGTGTGACACTCTGTATGATGAAGTAGGGCATCAATTCATGAAAAAACAGTTGAAATGTGCTGATATGTGCTGATTGTTATTCTATACCTTGTGGTTTCGTACACTTAAATTGTTCAATTAAAAAAAAATAAGTGACAACAAATGTGTCTTCAAAATAAGAGCTTTACATTGCACCCTATTTGAGTTTAGAACTGGGGTCTTCGCGGGGGGCTTTTAATTTGAAAGTAGCGACCGTTACTAGCTTGCTGCTACAACAGCAGTGAACAACGCAGAAGACAGAGACCGAGGAGACGCTAGCATCTCCCGGGTCTACGCGGCTGTCCAGTTGCTACACGAACATTAAGCAGAGATGTCATGCATTTTAAACGTCTGACAGACCACCCACTAACATTTCTGTCCATTCTCGTCTCGTCAACGAAAACTCACACACGTCTCGTCATGTTTTAGTCATGAAAGAGCCATTTTTATCTCGTCACCGTCTCGTTATCGTCATGAAAAAAAGGGGCGTCAACAAAATAATTTCGTCATCGTCGACGAAAACAAAACTGCTTCTTAACAGGTGTGTTAAAAACAATAGATCTGTCTTGCCACTGTTGAAGAAATCATTCAAGTCCTGTTGAGGAGTTTTCTGCGTGATGTGTTTTATTCAAAGAATACCGGTAAATTGGTGGACTGACGGGCACAGAGCGAATCTGAGCCACTGAGTGGAACCAGAGCAATTGAAACAGTCACATATTATACAGTAAGAACAAAGAAGAAGGAAGGGCAGGTTCAAATAAAAGGTAAACAAAAGGCAAAGGGAGGGCATCTGCTCTTTGGAGAGTGTGAACAGCAAGGTGGGGGGAAGGTGTGGGGGCACACTTAACACAGCACCCTGCAGAGACACATTTGCATAACACCTGTTACGCAAATGTGTCTCTGCAGGGTGCCGGAGACAGACAGGAATCACCATTAAGGTCTGGAGGCCAAAGGGCTCTTTCCAGAAATCATTTCAAATGTGTATTTTCTTCCTTATTTAGGGCCCTATGATTTCCGCGACCAAGGAATCGCGGACGGATACACGGAATTGGCCGATTAAAACGGAATCTACATTTTGATTAATTTCACTGAAATGCCCTTTTATTGTGGAAGAGGAACATATGTCTGGGGAACACTGCACGGAGGGAAGCAAATCTGGGTGGCACAACAAGCCCTCTCCACAGACTGAGTCGCTCCACCCGTCATAACAATGTAAGCATGGCGAAGCAGCTGCCCACGGCTCCTTTCTTGTGCACTGCTCCGTCTCAGTCGGCGAAAAAACTGAGACATTTGACATTAACCCCTCAGTACAGAGCCGAGCAGTTCCCAAACGACTTGTATGTGTCAGGTGAACTGTTGTTTTGCAAAGAAGCAAACCCGAGAAATCATAATTAAAGATGTAACGTAACGCTTGAGAGTTAACCACCTGTCGGATTCATATTATCGGCATATCACCAGAGTGACTATTAAATGCTGCTAACAGTAGTTGCTGTTAGCTAGCTAGCCCCTAGGAGCTCAGAGGACGGGGGAGGGTTGGTGTTTTCACTGCTTGCTGGTTAGTATGCTAACCTGACATAACGCCACAAGTATAATTTCTCAATTTGTTGGTCATCTTTGCTAACTTAAGTTTTCTGAACAATTTTAGTATGCATAACATTACTGACTCTGCCTGAGAGCTGACCATGTTTTTATTCAAATTGTAACCCAATTGAACCCCATAAAAACATAAAATATACTACTTTATGAAGACATGATGAAGTCAAAATGTTTTTGATGCATGTTAATACACTCTACGGGACAGTATTGAAGAAATGTGTTTGTCAGAGTTAGTTTTGGGTAAAATGACATGGATATTCCCATTCTATGGACTCTTGGCAAACTATGAGAAAAAAAATTGTGGCATTAAGTTGTAGCTGTGGAAAAAGGGAACACTCCAAAGGTATGTAGGCATTCTTGCTTCTTGCGGTAGAGGGCTCTTTCTAATGTTGTGTCATGGTGAGTTTAGAAGGCTTTTACATGTTCTGGAAATAACTTTTTTGGGCTTAAAATAATCATGACAGTCTCAGCTTTCCAACAGTCAGTGCGTTTACATTACACTCAAGAAAACCGAATTACTGCGTTTGTCTGACTATGATCTGATCTTTAAGATGCATGTATACACCTTTGTCTGACTAAAATCGGACCGGATCGGATTTCTCATAGTCGAATTACACCACGTAGATTATTCGATTGAAAGTCGCATTACTCCTGCATGTATACGTTTTCAGCGGATCGGATCGGATTTTGCGTTCTGCGCAGGCGCGAGATTTTTCCCCGGGGCCGTGAGCCAGAAGCAGACGGGCGGCGGCGGCTTTCCTCCGAAATCACAGCAAGAAAGCGTGCCAGAGTGCACATAGTTTGTGTAATTATCATGTACACCATATACGAAGTGTACAAAGATGTAGCTTCGTCTCGCTCTTCGTACGCCATCTTTCTTGAATGCCGAGGCAGCTGGTGACGTAAAGAGGTCAGCCGGAGGTGTTTCTGTTACCACTAGTTGAAATGGGTACAGCGCCACCTAGCGTACCGGGGTATGACATGTTTTCGGCCAGTAATTCGCTTTTCTCAATGGCATGTATACTTCGATAATTGCAGTTGTCCGATTGAGCAGCATAATCGAACTATGGCTGTAATCTGACTAAGCTGTGCATGTAAACGCACTGAGTGAGTATATACAGTTAAGATCTGATGTTTAAAACTATTAGCAAAAAAACTATTCGTTTTTACGAAGGGTGTTCGTTTAGTGAAGGGTGTTCCTTAAGGGGTTAAGTATCTGCACTGAATATCATGAAAAAGTCTTAAGGGTGGATGGGTCAGGTACCCAGGTCATGTGACTTTATGCAGCATTCAAAAACTAAATTGATACTTTTATGTCACACACCAAAATGGCAGCCTACGTCGACAGAGACACTGGCCACGAGGTAAGTGTTGTTATTTTTCTTGTTAATTATGTTTTGGGGGGTATTTGTTTTTGAAAATATTTTTCTTGAAGGATCATTTTATGTATTCTTGTTGAAAAATAATGAATTACATTCACACAACTTTGATAAACAGGTATTGAATGTCTGTATCCTTGGCGATACGTTGTCCAGATAAGGGGTATATAAACAGGCGTAATCACTCTCAGATATACTTATGTTTTGAAGCCTATACTCTACAGATAATCAATAATATAAAGGTGTTAAATATTGATTACACTTCATTTTACTCTTAAATGTGTATTACTGATTAACTCACCAGTGTACATATGTTTTCAGGGAATTTCTACCAGTACTTTCTATGGTACAAGAAAGAGAGCGGTGGCATCTGTTGTGTTGCCACCTGATGGTTCATCTGATTCAGATGAGGGAACCAGTGAAGATGAGGAAGATGATCTGTATACAGAGGGCCAGTGTCAGGACAGCAGCAGCAGCAGCAGCAGCAGTGACCAGTTCAGTGATAGCTCAAGTGATGATGAGGCAGAAGAGGGAGCAAACCAGAGTAAAAGAGGGAGGATGTTCAGGTAATTCAGTTTAAAATTAGAAATAGTTTGGTGCTTTGTATTGGTGATTGGGGGAAGGGGGTGCCTGTTTTTTCACAGGTATTTTTTATATTATTTATTCTATATTATATTATATATAATTATATATATTTTTTTCCTTTTCAATAGATGGAGGAAAACTGAATTTGAGCACCAGTCTACTGCTACACCAAGTTCCGTCAGTGCACCAGATGAGCTATCCACTCCACTAACATACTTCTCCAAATTCTTTGACGAGGAAGTCTTTGAGACCATTGCTCACCAGACGAACTTGTATTCATGTCAGCTCATGGAGGCAGCATCAACACTAATGCCTCTGAAATCGAAGCATTCATTGGAATGAAGTTGATGATGGGTGTCGTGAAAATGGCCGCAGTAGAAAACTACTGGGCAACAGATACTACATATGACAAAATAGCAGATGTCATGCCACTCAAGTGGTATAAATGTTTGTCCAGGATGCTCCACTTTCAAGACAACACGAGCTCTGATTCCAGTGAAGATCGCCTGGTGAAAGTAAGGCCTGTACTTGACCACATGAGGGGGAAGTGTATGGAAATTGAGAGTGAAAACCAATTCTCAATTGATGAAATGATGGGTCCTTACAAAGGCAAAAAAGCTGGAAGTCTGCAGCAGTATCTACCCAGCAAACCCAAGAAATGGGTTTCAAGATCTTTGTGCGAGCTGGTGTGTCTTGCTTTGTGTATGACTTCATGGTTTACACAGGGAAGTCTACATTTGATGGTTCTAATCCAGACAAAGAGTTTGGGTTAGGTGGAAATGTTGTTTATCAGAAACCCCTCCAACTGCGTTGTCTACTTTGACAACTTTTCACAACCCTGAGACTGATTGGCTTCAGAAGTTTGGGTACCATTTGAAAGAACCGCTTGATGGGTTGTACACTGGAACAAGATCGAGACCTCCTGCGAAGAGGAAGAGGCAGCTTTGACTTTCGTGTGACAACGATGCTGTCACGTTGGTGAGCTCCTGTGCTTCTGTCAACCCCGTTGGCCAAGTGAGACGTTACTCCAAAGAGGAAAATAAGGAAATAAGTGTGCCATGCCCAAAGATTGTATCTGAGTACAACACTCACATGGGAGGAGTAGATTTGGCTGATATGATGTTTGCCCTGTATCGCACTCCAGCCAAATCCCATTGATGGTACCTGGCCATATTTTGGCAGATGGTTGACATTGCTGTCAATAATGCCTGGCTTCTCCATTGTCGTGATGCAGCCCCACTGGGTCAGAAACGTCCTTGTCTGAAGAACTTTAGGTTGGATGTTGCCAAAGGACTCAACTACCCTGAAAAGCAAAAAAAGGGGTTGTCCCTCCAAAGGAAACGAAAACAACACACCATCAAGTGTAATCAAACAGCCAAAAGTCCCCAGGCCTGTGGATGATATGAGATATGACGGGATTGACCACTTCCCTATCGTGTCAGTGAAAGGCCGATGCAGGAAGTGCCAGGATGGACAGACCTCCATTGTGTGTCAGAAGTGCAAAGTGAGGCTTTGCATTGTCTCTGGCCAAAACCCTCACAACTGTTTCCACAGCTTCCACTGCAAATAGGCTATTTCTAGTGTAGGAGCTCCACAGGGGAGATGTTTGCATAAGAACAGGAATAAGACGTTTTGTGTAAAGTTAGTAGCTCGTTGTTTATTCAAAGCTACATTTG